>NW_007253900.1:603480-605673 GCF_000164805.1 Carlito syrichta
AAAAAAAAAAAAAAAAAAGAAATCTAGATAGACATAAAAGAAAGACTGTTATTTTTTTCTCTGAGACCGAGGATAATTTAGTTACAAAGTAAAAATTAGCTCAGACTAAGACTGTAAAGACCTAGTTGGACATGAATTGGGTTGGAATAACATACACAGCTAAAAACATCGGCAAAGTTAATGGGGAATATTTCTCCCAAGGATAGTGAGGCTGTCAAGTATAATAACCCCCATTCTTTGAGTGTTTACTTTCTAATTCACTGACAAACTTTGTTCTCTAAAATCACACACCATAAGGAGACTTGTGGCTTGAAATTATGTCAGTAAGAATGAAACACCCTACTCTTGCTTGGAGAATCTCCCTTTGATACAGAGAAGCTTCCTTAATTTCCAACTTAGAGGTAAATACTGCACTTAAGAAGCTCCTGAATATAACATTGCACATCTGTGATAACTTTGTAGTTTCCAAGAAACAAGATTCTAAGGTATCCTATAATCCAGATCTGATGTTGACCTCTTTATGCCCAGGCCTGCCTGAGTCTATCAAAACACGGCTTCCTTTACATCTCACCAAACTCCATCCTTCCCTTAAATCCCATACATCTTTTTCTTTGTTTCCTTAGACATCCCATGGTTCCTCTGGTGTTCGCAGTCCCTCACTAGACAGCATCAATAAACTTGGCTCTTTCAGACTATAGTTTTGACAGGTTTGTCCCTGGTGGTCTTGAGCTGATGGATCTGGGACAAAAGGGCATCAAAACCTCATCAAAGCAAGCGCTTAATTAAGAGCACTCTGGGAGGCAGAGGTGAAAGCATTGCCTGAGCTCAGGCATTGGAGACCAGCCTAGGCCACTCGGCAAGACCTTGTCTCTATAATATTTAAAAAATGTACCCAGGCATAGTGGTGCATGCCTGTAGTTCCAGTTACTTGGGAGGCTGAGGTGGAAGGATCGCTTGAATCCAGCAGATCGAGGCTGCGGTGGCTGTGAGTGTGCCACTGCACCCCAACCTGGGTGACAGGGTGAGGCTCCGAAACACACACACACACACACACACACACCCTGGTCAAAGCTCATGCCAATAGAGAAGTCTTTGGGGACAATAAAGTGTTATAAGAAAGTAGGATTCAACAGCATGATGTTATGTGACCCAGAAATGCCACAACAATGGCATTTTACCCACCACCATAATTGTGACAATCTGGTGGCAAGATAATGGTATATAACATTTACCACTTGACCCTGTAAGAGACAATTCTGGGGAAGATGATGCTTTAGAAGGTGTGAGTTGTTGGGCATCTCAGAATCTTGCATCCTTGTTCCTCTGAGCTCCGGCCATCCTTCCGCCTCGGCCTTCCAAGGAGCCATAACTACAGGCGCGCGCTACCACGGCCGGCTAATTTTTGATTTATTGCAGGGACGAGGTCTCACCAAGTGGCCCGGGAGGGTCTCGAATCCCCTCGCTCAGGCAATCCTCTCGCCTCAGCCTCCCAAAGTGCTGGGACTACAGGCTGAGTCCCCACGCCCGGCCCAATCCACCCAGCATCACATCGCTCATTTTACCAATGAATTATTTCCAATATCAGTTACACTCATGAACAGCCCCTAGTGAAAGCAGAGATTCTAGTGCTTAAAGTTCCCCTTGACACATCTGACATGTTCGAGGCCCCGAAGATCATGTAGGGAGAACTTCTGGCTAGGTTAAATAAACTCAATTGACGATGCTGACGGTGAGGACACAGGCAGGACCTCTGAACTGAACGCAACACAAACTTTTTTATTTTGCTTTTTCAATTAAAATTTTATTTTTTATTTGTATTTTTTTCACATACTTTTTATTTTAAAATTGTGGGGTGCAGTTAAGGGTTAGGTATACAAACATGCATTGTGCAGGTACCTAGACAGATACTGACATCCGTTCATCCCACCTCCCTTCCCCTCCCTACACCCCCTCCATAGTTTCCCGCCACTGTCAACCCTTTTCTTGCAACATAAACGCTTTCTTTTTTTTTGCCTTTTTAATTAAAATTTTATTTTTGTATCTGCATTTTTTCAACATACTTTTTATTTTAAAATTGTGGGTTGCGGTTGTTAAGGGTTAGGTATACAAACATGCATTGTGCAGGTACCCTTGTTGATGAGGTGTGCCCACCCCCGTCCCCAGACAGATACCGACTACCGTTCATTCCACCTC
>NW_007253900.1:605693-606316 GCF_000164805.1 Carlito syrichta
TTCCCCCCTCCCCCTCCCCCATCGTTTCCCGCCACTGTCAACCCTTTTCTTGCAACATAAACTCTTTTTTCCATAATCAATATTTCTTATTATGATATGGTGGGGTGCAGTTAAGGGTTAGGTATACAAATATGCTCCGTTCAGGCACCCTTGTTGACAAGAGGTGCCTCCCCGTCCCCAGACAGATGTTGACCACCGCGAATCCCATCTCCCTGCCCCGCGATGGTTTCCCACCACGGTCAGTCCTCTTCTTACGAACATAAGCTCTTGGACGAGAGGCGACCAAGGCGGGAACGAGCCAGGTGGAAGTCCCGCAGGCTGCCGCAAGTCGCTTCCGCCCTTCACGAGCGGTGGGCGCTTCTCCGACTGCGTGGACGGGCCGGGTCCCCTCCACGCGCCCGGGTCTCTCTCGGCCGCCCGGGCCCCGCGCGAGGACTACGACTCCCAGAAGGCAACGCGCCCGGGACGCCGCGGCCGGGAGCGGCGGGGCCGCAGGTCTGCGGCGAGTTCCCCTCAGCGGCCACCGCGGAGGCGGTCAGAGCCTCCCCCGGCCGCGTTCTCGGCCCCGCGGCGCCGCTCGGACGGCCGGGCCCCGTTTCAGCGCCGCGCCGGGAGGGTGGCTG
>NW_007253900.1:606945-617680 GCF_000164805.1 Carlito syrichta
GCTCTGCGGATGCCGGGGCGGGCAGGCGCTGGGCAGGCGCTGGGCAGCGCCCGGGCGGCGCTGGGCCCTGTCACCCTGCCCAGGTTAGCGTCTCTGGGGCGTCAGAGCAGCCCCGAAAGCGAGCGAGATGGAGAAGGCGTCCTCAGCAAGAGGTCCTCCCGTGGAGAATGCTGTGTGTTCGTGGTTGGAGGGGACACTCTGGTGTTTGGGGTGGGGGTGCGGGCCGCCTCCTGGGCCCCGGGAGCGGCACACGCGGGTTGCGATGTTTGGCGACTAACTGTCAGGAAAGGAGGACGAGGCTCGTGGACTCCGCAGCGCTTTTATTTTGCTGGGCGGCGTCGAGGAGCTGCCACGGGAGCTGTCATTTTGGGCGGCAGAGCCGTCCTGGGACGGGCTGGGCACACCCGGGTTGTTTCTCCGCTCTCCTCCCAGAGAGCTCACCTTTGAGTAAATGTTGAACGAGAAGTCCAGCTTTAAAGGACTTTTTTATGCAACGCTGGAAGAAAGGGCGAGGGGGGAAGAGAGTTGCTTGATAACTGAAAGAGAACGAGGGTAGCGAAGTTGATGGTTAGAAGGAAAACTTAAAAACTGCGAAAGTCAAATCGTTACCTGAAATCGTTACCCGAAAGCGATGTACAGAATTGGGATCATTGCCAGTGCATCCTTGCGTCACAAGGCTTATATGCCCAACAGAAATTTATAATCCTAACAAAACTGTAGTTTCCAGATCTTCCTGATATTCGCTACAGATTTATCTGGGACTTGAATTTCCAAATTCTTAAGTATTACAAATATTGTCTGCCATAAAATAAGGTTAAATCAGCTGAAGAAAAATACATCACTTCTGGCTGTAAGTTTCTTCTGAGGGACATTTTTCACACAGAAACGAATGCTGCGTGGGAACTACTGGGAACTTTGTGAGGATCAAACAACAATGCAGGTTTAAAATGTAGCTGCTAGTTTGAGTTGGCTAGGTTTATAGTTACTGGCCTTGGGCATGGTTTGAATTCTTTGGAAATTTAAAATGATTACATGTCATGGACTTTTGATGTTACCCTGAAAAAATAGAAATTGTTAATAACTGAAACTTCATACTGGAAAATTTGTGGATGGAGTGAAGAGGAAATATTTCGATCTAATGTTAAACTGAAATGCCAGAGAAAAATCATGCTTAAAAACGTTAAGAATGTTATTAAAAGTTGAAGTATGTTTTAAAAATCTTATTCCGCATCAAAACCCTATATGTTTTGCAAATATCTAAATTTGTTTGATTACTCTTCTTTTTAGATCAGTAGTTATTTTCAAGAATATAATATATATTCCTATATAATTACTATGCAAATAGGTATTTTTCCAAGTTGATGACAAAATGATTTTACAGGTCAGAATATGTAAGCTACAAATATTTAGTATTTAAATATTCGTTATGTTGTTTTTAGAATCAGGAACCTGTACAGTAGCTAAAGTCAAATAATTTGTAATTTAGCAGTCTTGATCTCTCTTATTTATGAAAGTGTTGGTAATTTAGGACATGGGCTGGCAAACTTTTTCTGTAAAGGGTTAGATGGTCTCTTGTCATAACTATTCAACTCACCTGTTGTAGGGAAAAAAGTAACCCGTACAGTTTGGAAACAAGTGAGAATAGCTATGTTTCAGTAAAACTTTATTCATAGACATTAAATTTGAATTTCACATAATTTTCAGATACCACAAAATTTTCTTAAATTTTGTTTTCAACCATTTAAAAATGTGAAACCATTCTGAGTTCATAGACTTATAAAAATGGGTGACAAGCCGGGCTCAGTGGCTCAGCCTGTAATTCCGTGTCTTTGGGAGGCTGAGGTGGGTGGATTGCCTGAGCCCGTGGGTTCGAGACCCGCCAGGGCAGCGAGACCTCATTTCTACAATAAATCAAAAAATCAGCCGGGCGTGGTAGCACATGCCTGTAATTCCGGCTACTTGGAAGGCTGAGGCGGAAGGATCGCCGGAGCCCAGCAGGTCAAGGCTGTGGTGGCCGGGAGCGGCCACTGCACTCCAGTCTGGGCGACAGAGTGAGACTCCAACTCAAAAAAAAAAAAATGGGTGACAAGTGTAGTGTGCTCACCTCTTATCTGGAAGATGGAAAGTGCGTTCTCCTTTGCTAACTAATGAAAGTTTATTGCTGTTTATTTTTAAATTTTATTTTTTTTTACTTTTTTGAGTTGAAGTCTCACTCCATCACCCAGGCTGGAGGGCTGTGGCACATTCATGGCCACCCCAAGTTCGACCTGCTGGGCTCTGGCCATCCTTCCGCCTCAGCCTTCCAAGTAGCCAGAACCACAGGCAAGTGCTACCACGACCGGCTAATTTTTTGATTTATTGTAGAGATGAGGTCTTGTCAAGTTGCCCAGGCTGTTCTCAAACTCGTGGGCTCAGGCAATCCCCTCTGCCTCCCAAAGGTGCTGGGATTACAGGCTTGAGCCACCGCCCCCGGCTCTCTTTGTTTGTTTATTTTTATTTATTTACTATGAGTTGGAGTCTCACTCTGTCGCCCAGGCTGGAGTGCAGTGGCGTACTCACGGCCACCCCAACGTTGACCTTCTGGGCCCCGGTGATCCCTCCTCTTCAGCCTTCCAAGTAGCGGGAACCATAGGCGCGCGCTACCACACCTGGCTAATTTTAAAAAAAATTTGTTGTAGAGACAAGATCTCGCCCAGTTGCCCAGGCTGTTCTCGAACCCCCAGGCTCAGGCAGTCGACTCACCTCGGCCTCCCAAAGTGCTGGGATGACAGACTGAGCCACCGAGCCCAGCCAACGCTGTTTGTTTTTAAAGTCATCCATTTTTCCCTTGTGTGGGAAAGAACAAAGGAAGTGTTGTGATCTTCTTCACTTCCTTTTGCTTAAACATTGCTTTTTGGCTCCTCATATCTCTGGAAAGAAAGTTGAGGTAATTCTAAACTATTTCTTCTGCAATTTAATTAAGACCTGATACAATTTTGAAAATTTGCAGCCGGGCCATGGGGCTTGTGCCTGTTAATCCCAGCACTTGAGAAGTCAAGGTAGGAGGATCACTTGAGCCCAGGAGATCAAAGGTGCAGTGAGTCATGATTGCTTCACTGCACTCCAGTCTGAATGCAGTAGAGTGAATGCCTCCCATTCACAAATAATTCTTTAATTTACCTAGGGGTAATATTTATATTGGAGAACCTGTTTCCTTGTAAGTGCCTACCTTACTGTACTAAGGATAATCTGTTTCAAATGCCTGTTTTACTTCCCTGTGAATGCTGTCTTTGAATTGTGGTTAGGTGCCCAAAGCAGTGAGCAAAAGTGTACTTAGCACATCATGTAGTTACAGTGGCAGGCTGGAGTGACCCCATGTCCTTCTGGTTCTTAACCTGGGGTTGTCCAAGTGTTGTTTCAGAAAACCTAAAATACTTACTTCTAGCCCTTTACAGAAAAAAATTTTACTGATCCCAAGGCCGAGGGTGATGGCTCACGCTTGTAATCCTAGTACTTTGGGAAGCCTAGGCAGAAGAATCGCTTGGGTGCACAAGTTCAAGACCAGTCTGGGCAACATAGTGAGACCTTGTTGCTACAAAAAAAATACAAAAATTAACAGGGTGTGATGGTACATGCCTGTAGTTCCAACTGCTTGGGAGGCTGAGGCAAAAGGATCACTTGAGCCCAGGAGGTCGAGGCTGCGGTGCAGAGGGATCTTGCCTGGGTGACAGAGACCCTGTCTCAAAAAGAAGAAAAGAAAAGAAATTTGCTGATCCCTGTGTAACCTAAGCCTTAAGATTGGGATGGAAATTAAGGATAACTGGGAGGATATGTGATTTATACTGTCCTAAACTAGAGTCAGTAAGCCACATGGTCTTGCAATTGGGGCATTCTCCAGCAACATCTGTGCCTACTGGTTGTGGTTTCAAGTTCGCTGTGTTTTGTGATGTGTGTTTGTGTAATTGGAAAGTATTATTTTGAAATGAATTTTTAAATTTAGTGAGTTTTAAAAAGTACTTTGTGCCTGAAATTGGAAAGTATTTTTGTGCTATAACTAGTTGATAGTCTTTTGCATACATCATATTATCTACTAAATAATATCTTTGTTACACATATTTTCCAGACAATGTCAGTTTATTGTTCAAGTTATACTGCTTGGCAGTGATGACCCTGATGGCTGCAGCCTATACCATAGCTTTAAGATACACAAGGACATCTGACAAAGAACTCTACTTTTCAACCACAGCCGTGTGTATCACAGAAGTTATAAAGTTACTGCTAAGTGTGGGAATTTTAGCTAAGTGAGTATTATTTTTGTGTTATTTTTCTATTTAGTTAAGGTCTTTATTAGAGACTTGAAGCTACCTATTTATGTGTTGAATTCCTCTAGGTTAGTGCTTCTCAACTAGGGGTAATTTTGCTCCCCAGGACATTTTTTTTGGTTGTTACGACGTGGGGGATGCCGCTAGCATCTCGTGAGTAGGGGCCCAGGAGCATCCCAGGATAGCCCTCCACGACAACGAATTATCCAGCCCCAAATGGCAGGAATGCTGAGATTCTCGAGCCAGGGCTGCAGAGCAGGGCTGGCCCGAGCCAAATCCCGCTTGTTCCTAGAGGTTTTGGTGCAACAGAGACTGGCTCACAAAGCCTAAAATATCTATTATTTGACCCTTACAGAAAAAACTTGCTGGCCTCTGTTTTCGAGGAATATGATAACAATAAACAAACTTTTCTTGAGTGTTTCCTGTGTTAAGTGCTAGGCAATGTGCTAAGTGCTTTCATGAGTTTTCTCCTTTAAACCGTCTACATTTTTTAGGTAAGTACTGTAATTACCCCTGTTTTATTGATTCAGCATCTGAGGTTCCTCAAGATGACACAGTTAATATGTGGCAGCACTGGGCTTTGACTCAGGAACATGCAAGAATTGTTGTAGCTAAGGGTACTGTATAAGAGAGTGTTAAGAATTGGGCTAGGCTGAGCGTGGTGGCTCACGCCTATATCTCAGCACTTTGGGAGGCCAAGATGAGAGGATTGCCTGAACCCACGGGTTCGTGACCAGCCTGGACCACGTGGTGAGACCTCTCTGCACAGTAAATCACAAAATTAGTTGGGCATGGTGGTATGTGCCTGTAGTTCCAGCTACTTGGAAGGCTGAGGCGGGAGGATCGCTGGAGCCTAGCAGGTCGAGTCTGCAGTGGCCAGGGGCGTGCCACTGTCCTCCAGGCTGGATGACAGAGTGAGACTCCAACTCAAAAAAAAAAAGAATTGGGCTTTGGGTCAACCTCCTAGGGTTCCTTCCTGCTGTGGGAGCTTGTCTGTCCTCTTAATCAATCCTGCTTTCTCAAAAAAAAAAAAAAGAAAAAAAGAATTGGACTTTGATATGCCGGGCTCATTGGCTCAGCCTGTAATCCCAGCACTTTGGGAGACCAAGGCAAGTGAATTGCCTGAGCCTACGGGTTCAAGACCTCATTTCTACAACAAGTAATAAAAAAAAATTAGCCAGTCGTGGTAGCACGTGCCTGTAGTTCTGGCCCCTCAGAAGACTGAGGCAGAAGGATTGCTGGAGCCCAGCAGGTGACGCTGGGGTGGCCATGAGTGTGCCACTGCACTCCAGCCTGGGCGATGGAGTGAGACTCCCAACTCAAAACAAAAACAAAGCAAAACAAACAAACAAAAAGAATTGGACCTTGGAGGGAAGCAGACTTAATTTTATTCCTAGACTGGGATTATAGTTTCGTACACATTTCTAAATCTCTGTAAGCTTTAGTTTCTTCATTTTCTTTAATTGGAGAAAATAGTATGGGGTGTTAAAAATTAAATAAAAACCTATAAGTAAATTGCTTGGGAAAAGGTTTTTGAGGCCCTGTTGGAGTTATCGGGGCGGCGCAAATGCACATAGCTCTCAAAACGTGTATTAGAGAGAGAAGCAAGGAGGAATAGTGTGTAGGCTTTTTGGAGCCACCAGCAAACGATATTTGGACATTTCTAAATTCATGTAGCATATTCATCAAGTCGCTTCCGTGCGACAGTTTTTGTACTAGGTGCTAGATAGCGTAGTATGAATGAAGTAGACATGGTGTCTGCTTGCTTGGCATTTAGGTTGAGTGGAAGGGATAGAAAATAAACCGGTAAACACACGCATAATTTCCCAAGATCTTGTAAAAAATAATACTCTAAGGCCGGGCGCAGTGACTCACGCCTATAGTCCCAGCACTTTGGGAGGCCAAGGTGAGAGGATTGTCTGAGCTCATGAGTTCGAGACCAGCCTGGGCATTATGGTGAGACCTTGTCTCTACAATCAATCAAAACATTAGCCAGACGTGGTGGCTTGTGCCAGTAGTTCCAGCTACTTGGAAGACTAAAGCGGAAGGATCACCTGAGCCCAGCAGGTTGAGGCTGCGGTGGCCATAACCGTGCTGCTGCACTCTAGCCTGGACAACAGAGTGAGACTCCCAACTCAAAAAAATAAATAAAAGGTAGTGTTTCAAAGGCAAAGTCTCTATGTTTAAAACTTTCATATACAATTTCTAGATAACAACCTAAGATTTAATACATTAAAATCTTAGGGCTTAGCTGCTTTTAAGCAAAATGTAGGGGTGTAACCGGGTGTGGTGGCTCACGCCTGTAATCCCAGCACTTCAGGATGCAGAGCCAAGAGGATTACCTGAGTCCATGGGTTTGAGATCAACCTGAGCAACATAGTGAGACCTTGTCTCTACAATAAACTAAAAAAAAAAAAAATTACCAGGACCTGGTGGTGCACATCTGTAGTTCCAGCTACTTGGAAAGCTGAGGCAGAAGGGCCACCTGAGTCCAGAAGGTGGAGGCTGCGTGGCCGTGAGCGTGCTGCTGCACGACACGACACGACATGTCCTGGACGACAGAGTGAGACTCCAACTCAAAAAAAAAGTGTTGGAAGAAGAGGGAGAGAAGAACATATTTTCTTCTTGTTTCCCAACTCCAGAGGAACAAAAAAAGTGCAATTCAGGAACCAAATAGGACTATGAAAACATGGTGTTAAGATCTTGTTCTTTGTGCTTATTCGAAACACCCAATAGTCTTACATGAAAAACATTTTATTTCTTGGAACAAATTGGGACAAAGGGCTTACTTTTAGGAGAGTATCTGTGAAAATGTTAATTCTTGGAATGATAAGAGTTAAACATAAAGAATTATTTCAAACTGTGAGGTCACAGATTGATAGCTGCAAAATGAAACATAGGACACTGTGATTACTTCAGCTTCTCCAGCAGTGTGCAGTGAGACAATTAATAATGAAACCAAAGCACTGGCTGACACGGTGACTCACACCTGTAATCTCAGCACTTTGAGAGGCTGAGGCTGGACGATTGCTTGAGCCCAGGAGTTCAAGACCAGCATAGCCAACATACACCTTGTCTCTACAAAAAATAAAAAAAATAAGCAGAGCATGGTGGTCCACGCCTGTAGTCTCAGCTACTCAGGAGACAGGCAGAAGGATCACCTGAGCCCAGGAGGTCGAGGCTGCAGTGGTGTGAAGTTTGCAAAAAAGTGAAAGATTTTCCAGACCCTCTCAATGCTATAATTTCTTTGTACTTATAAAAATTGGTAATAAAAAAAAGTAAGGGATAAAGGCAAGCAGGATGTTATGTAGTTTGTTTTAAAAAAACTTGGGTATTAGTGCTTATTTGCTATGATGTGGTGTCTTCTAATACCAGAAAATATTTTATGAGATGACTTGTTATATACAAAGGAAGACAATTGAGTCACATATTTCAAATTATATTTACTTGAAGTTTTTTTTTCCTATATAATTTTGAAATAATTCTGTAGAGTTAAAAAAGAATGATTTGACATTTTATCATCTGAGAGAAAGATGACAGTTTTAGGCTATTATGGGAAAATGTGGAGGAATTATATTAGGAATAACTAAAGGTTTCAGACTTGAAGAACTGTCTCTTCAGAAGAGAAATATTTTTAAGGAGAGCATATCTTGGTGGTTAAAATAGTGTAATTCCCCCACAACCCCAGGGAAACATTGTGAAGTTAATGTCAAAGTCAATAACATTTGCTAAATTTTGATTTGAATTTTTTTAAGAATGTTTAAAGGAAAAGGTAAAAAAATGGAACTACTATTTAAATGGAAAAAGCTATTAAATGAAGTAAAAACTTCTTCCCTCTTGCCCATTTTTTACCCTGTGATATTACAGATATACTAGAACTTCAGTTGTACTTGAACTGTGCAAAACTTAACCTCATTACAGGCCTATCACTTTGGCTGTTTTTTTAGTATGATCTCTACAGTGTTGCTTTTTTGTTTAGTAAATCCTTTAGTCTTGACTATTGTTAAAGTACATATATGGGAGTGGGATATAGGGGCAGAGACTTATCGAAGTAAGATCTGAAATTCTCAGTATCTTGCTTATAATTAAGGTTCACTTATGGAGAAACTTAATCACTGTCACATCCAAGTAATCTGTGTTTCACTCCTTCCAAACATTTTAAGAAAATAGTCATGCTAAGTCTGTGTTCATGGTATTGTTAATAACTTGAAATGGGACAGCCAGGTTTATTCGTTCATTCGTTAGGTGAATATTTATCAAGCCCCGTTATGTGCTCTCACTCTTCTGGTGTTTGTACTAGAACAGTAAGAAGGCGTGGGTCTGTCCTTACGGAGCTTAGGGTCTACTGGAGAACAAATGTAAAAATAACAAGTAGCGGTGAAGTAAAAGTGGAGAGCGCTGTAAGCACAAGTAATAGAGGCCTCCACTTGGATTAGAGAGTTTCCTCTTAAAGAAGTTAACATTTAAACCTAGACCTGGAGATTGAGTAGAAGTTGGGTAAGAAAAGAGCAGAGAGGGGCAAAGAGAACAGTGTGTTTGAAGTTCCTAAGGCAGAAAAGTCTTTGACGTTTCATCAACAAGAACAAATCAGTGTATCTAGAATGCTATGACCGGGGATTGGTGCCAAGATGAAGCAGGAGAGGTCATCGGGTATCAGGAGTGATATTATGGGCCTGATAAGGATCTGGAATTTGATCTTAAGTGCATTGGGAAGTCATTGAGTGGTTTAACCCAGGGACTAGCGTCACAGCCCATTTCGAGGGTTACACTGACCCCTTTGAGAATAAATTGGAAGTAGAAAAACTTTACTAAAGGCAAGAGGTAGCCGCCTAGGATGACAGCACAGGTAAGGAAGACAAGTTAATGGATTTGAGTTATGCCCTGGAGATAGAATCTGTAGGAACTGATGATGGGTTTGGATACATAGTTCTGGCTGTTTGCAGTAGTGTGTTCTGTAAAATCACCATCAACACCGTATTAGTGAATACTGAACCCTTTGCTCCTGGGGAAAAACAGCGTAAGGGTCCTGTCAGCATTGGGTCACAACATTTTTGTCAGCTGATAAATATATAACCTTATTTTATATGTGTTTCAATCTAAAGACACCTTATTTAATATACGTTATTGATTAGCGTTTAACTCATGGCCAACAGCACTGTAACTCTTGCCTGAGAGAAGCGTTCACGTGTCTTTATTGTATTCATCAAAACCTTCTTACACCAGAGAGAACTTCAGCCCTACAAGGCTTGGGGCCCATTTTAAATGAGAAAGTCACCAATAAAAAGCACAAAAGTGCAAGAAAAATGTGGCACTAAATAGATTACACTTGTTTATACTGTCAAAGCTAAAACGAAGGCAGAGCATTACCTTGTTTGACCTGGGAATGTGCATGCTGGGTGAATCACATTTTTTTTGTGGTTCTGTACGTGTCTGCCACTGACTGTAAAAGTGTTTCAAGTAAAAAAGTATTGCAAATAAATTTTAGTGAGCAGGAGAATTCACATATATGTTGTGAATAACAAGGATCAACTATAGTAGATGAGGGAAGAGCAAGTATTGAAGATCATAGCTTTGTTTCTCAGTATAAACAACTGGGTAGGTAGAGTTATTTTTTTTCTGAAGTAGGAAGAAAGATTTAGGGGAAGAAGATGCAAATAGTTTGATTTTGGGTAGGTGTGATGTAAAGTTTTTAATGTCTTGAGATATCAAAATGGGCATGGAGAATAGACAATTGCATTAAATGGGTCCGGAACTCAGAAGAGAGGTCTGAGGGCTAGAGACAAATTTGAGAATTCTCACATAAAAGTATTTAATCTTATGGAATTAGAAGAGATGGTTAAAAGAGAATGATCTTATTAAAATATCCTTATTTGTAATGTCACTTGACTCCATAGACTCTAAAGATTATTATGTTCTGGATAAATAGAAATCCCAGAACTAATATAAAGAGGAGCACTGTAGTAGGAGTGATCTGTTTAGACACAAAGAGTCAGTCTGGACTGAGGCAGGGTGCTAGAAATTTGTTAGAGTTAAATTAAACAGGGTATGGTAAGTATAACTAATCAGGTGTGCAAATCAAATTAGAATCTTTAGTTGCCAAGAGTGTAAGCAGAGGCAGTTGTAGTTCTATGCATAATAGTTCCTAGTGTGCCTTTTGGAGATTTGAAGTCTAGTCAGACTCCTTTCTTGTGTGAGAGCTTTGAGCCTGAAAGGGATTATTTATTAGTGTCATCTTTGACTAAAACTCTGATGTGGTCAAATGGATCAGTGAGGTTCCAGATTCATGTTGTAGCCCTTTGCACTCAGAGACGTCTCACGGATCACTTACCAGCAACTCAACTGCATTTTTTAATAAAATAGTGAAAAGTGAATCATTTCTTTTTTTTTTTTTTTTAGTTGGAGTCTCACTCTGTTGCCCAGACTGGAGTGCAGGG
>NW_007253900.1:617794-667297 GCF_000164805.1 Carlito syrichta
TGGCGATCCTTCTGCCTCAGCCTTCCGAGTAGCTGGAACTACAGGCATGCGCTACCATGCTCGGGTGATTTTTTGATTTTATTGTAGAGATGAGGTCTCGCCAAGTTGCCCAGGCGGGTCTCGAACCCGCGGGCTCAGGCCATCCACTCACCTCAGCCTCCCAAAGGCGCGGGATTACAGGCTGAGCCACCAAGCCCAGCTTCATTTCATATTAAATAGTAGAGTGTTAAACCAGTTATTTTGTTGTAATGATATTTGGCTTATAATGGAATTTTGGACATTGAGGAACTTATTTATGACCAAAAAAATCAAAATTTTATGTCTTATATTTTTCTAATGTGTGGTAATGTGAAATAGTCACCGACATGCATCGCAGGTTTATTGGTACATGTTGTACAATAGTAATTTGTTTGCTGTGTTCCACCTGGCATTTTTCTGTTTGAGCAGATAATGCAGTCTTGTTTTCTTCTTCCCACATTAATCATATGTAATTTATTGTCCAGTCTGTTGTTTGAAGATGATGTGGAAGGACGCACTTGTGATTCCTGAAAACCACTTCTCAAATGATCTATCAGGAGCTTGACCAATTTCAAATGGGACTCAGGTTTTTCATTGTTTTTTGAATGGAAACATGCATTTTTGAAAAATTCATCCTGAAAAATTATCCCTAATCACCAGCAATGTCTTTAATGCCCCCTGGGAGGGGACATCTGAGTGGTCTGCTCGATTTACAATGTCCTCTCAAAGTGGACAACCGAGTGTACAGGGTTAATCTAAAGGCCAGTCTCTCAGGATTTGAGGTGGTAGAGGTCTGGCCTAGAAGGCTGTTACTAGGGAGTCCTGTTTGTCCAGAACCTGAGATGACAATCTAGGTCAAGTGGCTGAGACCTCATTCTCTTTGGTTCTTTGTCTTCCTTTTACCCTGGGGTAGGAGTAGAGGGTTTCCATGTCCTGAGGCGGGGGTGTTCTGGCATTCACATTAGTGTGGTAAGACCTTGGTAGGCTAAAGGGTGTACCTGGTTTGCTAAAACCTTGGAAGACAATAGCTTAATTCCAATCCCCAATCTTTTCTTTGCCCTAGTCACCTGCTGTGGTTTGGCTGTCCTTTGCTTGTCCCCACCGAAGCTCATGCTGACATCTGATCCCCTGTGTGGTGGTGTTGGGAGGTGGGGCCTGGTGGGAGGTGTTTGCGCTTTGGAGGTGGATCCCGCCTGAACGGCCTGGTGCTCTTCTCCTGGCGGTGAGTTCCGGAGACCGGATTAGTTCCCAAGAGAGCTGGGTGTGGTCAAGCCTGGATGCCCTCAAGTTTCCTTCTCTTTGCACCGCCACTTCCCTTTCCCCTCCACCATGTTGTGATGCAGCAGGAGAGTCCTCACCAGAAACCAGGGCCGTGTCCCTGAACCTTCCAGCTTGCAGAACTGTGAGCAAAATAAACCTGTTTTCTTTATGAATTACCCTGTCTCAGGTATTCTTTTATAGTCACACAAAATGGGCTAAGACAGTGTTTAAAATAGTCAAAAGATAAGTAATTAAAAAATTATAAATGCAATTTTCTTGAAATATTTAGGACATTTAACTTCTCAGAAGAAATATAGACTTGATTCAGTGAAGAGTCCCTGATAGACACTGGGGCAACAAAGATTATGAATTTCATTTTTATTAAGAAAAAAAGAAATAAAGTCACATTTCTTTCAGTTTGTGGTACAATAAGGCAGAGAGATGCATACCTCGGTGGGATTGCCAAGAAAATTGAGCAGTAAATATGAGGAAACTACATAACGTGCTACTGCAGTAAGTTAAAATTTCCCTAGAAAAGCCAAAGAATAATGCCCCTCTTTGAGACTGTTGTGAAAAATGCATCTTTGAAAACCTCATGAGCAGGTATCTTTTCTTTAGAAAGCAACTACACTATAGAACACCAGCTGTTAATCATTGTCAAAATGAGTTATGTCAAGTGCCACACGTCCTCCACTAAGATTGCAGCAACTAATTATCTGCCACCCTCAGTCATTCCAAATCGCTGCTGTTGAGAGTGGCAGGCTGCCAGACAGTGATGGTGTCAAGGAACAGTGAACAGTCTTTCACGTCCCACTTTGGAAACAGGCGAGGGAAACATGCAGGAAATTGTAGCTAATTTTCTTTTCACTGTTGTACAGATGGGGTATCTCTCATCCAAAGTGCTTGGAGACCAGAAGTGTTTCAGATTTCAGAATTTTTCAGATTTTGAAATATCTGCGTTAATATTAATTTGGGCTGAGCATCCCAAATTTGAAAATCCAAAATCCAGAATGCGCTAATAAACATTGCCTTTGAGTGTCACGTCAGCACCGAAAAAGTTTGGGACTTAGGAACACATGGGTTTCAAGTGTTCAGATTTGGGATGCTTAAGCTGTATCTCCATTTTAGCTGTAGCTATTATTTCCTCTTCTATGATGTTAAGTCTTAGACTGAGGGAAGTTTTAATTTGCCAAAGGCACCTAGGAAGTGATTGGCAGTGATAGGATTAGAAGACAAGCTTCCGGATCAAATTATAAATTTTTCAGAACAGTGAAAAATTATGCAGTTTTTGGGATCAGAACAAAGATAAGCACTTAGTGGCACTGTTAGTTCAGTAGTTTCCAATGACTTTGTTGTTTTTTCTCTTAGTCTAACTTTTTATTTCCACGTTTTACCATGTATCTTATTTAGGACTGCTATATAAACTACCACAGATGGGGTGGCTTGAGCCACAGACATTTATCACAGTTCTGGCGGCTAGAAAGCCCAAGAGCAAGATGCTGGCAGTTGCAGTTTGGGTGAGGGCCCTCTTCCTCACCAGCAGCGGCCTTTTTGCTGTGTGATGGGGAGAGAAACGGCTCTGGCCTCTTCCTCCTCCTGCAGATGCCACCCTCATGACTTCATGTGAACCTGAGACCTTCAAATACTAGTTACATTGGGGATTGGGAGTCAGCATGCGAATTTCAGCAGGAGACACAAACATTTAGTCCATGGCACATTCCACACCGCAAGATATGTTGGTTTTACATGATATCCTCTCTCTGTGTTTGAGTGTGCACGTATATAATTTTTTTCTGATTTGTTTTAGAGTAAGACTTAGATACAATGCCTTTCTGTTCCTAATATTCTTCAATGCATGTATCCTAAAAATAAGGACATTCTCTTACATATCCCAGAAAATTATCAAAATTGAAACATCAGCACTGATACAACAGTGTTATCTAATTCACAGACCTAGATAAATTTTGTCAGTTGCCCCACTGATGTCCTTTCTAGCAGAAGAGCTTTTTCTTGAACTTCAGTCCACTCCAGGATCACAGTTTGCATTTAATTGTCCTGTCTCTAGCTTCCTTTTATCTGCAACACTTCCTCCATCTTTCTTTTTCTCATATCCCTGACATTGTTGAAGAGCACAGGTCATTTATTTCGTAGAATATCCTTCAAATTATGCTTACTGATTATTTTCTTGTGATTAAACTTAGGGTCTTTTTTTTGTGAATCAGGAATATCAGAAATGATTTGTCCCTTTCAGTGCAGCATATTGTGGTGTTTATGATCTCTGTTTGTCCCATCACTGGTGACTTCCTTTGATTTCTTGATTAAGGTGGTACCTGCTATGTTTCTCCACATAAAGTGACCCGTTTCTCTTTGTTATTAATAAGTATCTTGTAGAGAGATGCTTTGAGAGCAAGTAAATTCTTTCTTGTCACACTTTCACTCATTTAATTGTCAATTAGTGTTGTCAAAAAGTAATAAACATTTCATCATTACCTATACATTTATTAATTGGCATTCCACTCTAGAGAGCTCTCTTCCCCACTTTCTTTGTATTTACATGAATCTGGACTCAAGAATTACTTTACAGGTTGGAATCTGTTGACATTATTTTGATGCTCAAACTCCCAGATTTCGACTGTGGAATCTCCTTCAAGCTTCCTCCTGTTTCCTTTCTCTTTCATATATATATATATATTTACACATTTTTTTTCTTTCACTATATGTATGTGATACCCACATTTCTGATCAGATACCACAGGGTTCCTTCTGACCTTCCCCTCACCCATCTTTGTTGCCTTCTCCAGTCATGATGGGTCTGGCTTCCTTTGTCCCCAAGATATTTACTTACTTGCTGAATCCTAGAATACATCAGTAGTTTCAGAATTTCTAATGTAACCTTGTGAGAAAAAAAATCCCTACTAACTGAAGTATTTGTATTATGTATTTGTATGTAGTTTTTTGCTTTTGGTTTTGGAGCATACAGTAAAGATACTGTGTTTTAGAGTACTAGAGTCAGTCTCTTTTTGCCTTCAGTGTAGTTTTGTTACTCAGTTGAAGTAGTGGGGTTTTTTTGGTTTCTGTTTATACTTAACAATGAAAGAAAAAAAAAATATATATATATGAAAGAAAAAGGAAACAGGAGGAAGCTTGAAGGAGATCCCACAGTCGAAATCTGGGAGTTTGAGCATCAAAATAATGTAAACAGATTCTAACCTGTAAAGTAATCCTTGAGTCCAGGTTCATATAAATACAAAGAAAGTGGGGAGGAGAGCTCTCTAGAGTGGAATGAGATTCCCTCATCCTTGTTGATTTTACTGACAACTTTCTGGAAGTTTTGGAGTGTGAAATCATTCTTATTTCAATCAAAGTAGAATTGTAAGAAAAAGAGGATATGGGGAGGAATTAATGGATGGTTATTTTACCTTGATAAATAAGATTTACGAGGACAAATTGGTTATGTGCAAGAGATTGCTGGGCACTATGTATGATATACACTGTACCCCACTTATCTTTTTTACACTGAAATGTTTCTCTTACAGATGGTTTCATGTCAGTACATAGCAATTTGTCTCATTCTTTTTTAAAGTTGCATAGTATTTCATTATATGGATGTATCATATATATTAGTCTCTGTTGATGACCATTTAGGTCGTTACCAGTCTTCTGCTACTACAAAACAAAGATGTAATAAATATTGTACATACACTGTTATGCACATGTATGATTATATCAGATGACTTTTAAATTGAAAAGGAAATTAGTAAATTCTGTTTTTGGGGACAGGTGATCAATGTAATGTCAAAATTCTATATGAGAATCAGGTGGTTTTTTTTTAGTATTTGAATTTCAAGTTATCAGTTTTCAAGCTATACTTTGATTGAAATATAAGACAATACAATATTAAAAATTTTTTCGTAAATCTAATTACTACTGCAATTCACAGGAAAATTTCTTGTTAGCTATATTCTTTACTAAGGTCTGTCACAGCTATTAACACTAACAGTTTAGATTTAAATGTCATTGGCAGTATGAAGAAAAGGAAGTTAAAACACTTATATTGCCTTAGAGCAAAGTCAACTTTATTGTTTGCCATTCGCCACAGTTTATAAAGACTAAGTATCCCTAGCAGGATGTGTAAATGTTTATGTACCTATACTTTGGGTGTGTTTGGTAACAAACCAGATATATCTTAACTCTGAACTACACATTAAGACCAGAGTAAACTCTTTTACTGTTTGATAGCATTATCTACACTAATTAATGTAGCTGTCAAATATTCACAGTATAGATTATCTAGCTCTGTTTATTTCTCCTTCTGGGTTGACATTTTCACTGCCTCCTTATACCCGTGCTATAATGGATTCAGAGTCTTAGGAAGGAAGTAAAAATCATGTACCTCATATGATGGATATTTTTGTCCTCAAATTGACCTCATTATTATTATTAATTTTTTTTGACTTGGAGTCTCACTCTGTCGCCCGGCCACCATAGCCTTGACCCGCTGGGCTCCGGCTGCAGGGCTCCGGCGATCCTTTTGCTTCGGCCTTCCAAGTAGCTGGAACTACAGGTGCACGCTACCACGCCCAGCTAATTTTTTTGATTTATTGTAGAGATGAGGTCTCGCCAAGTTGCCCAGGCAGGTCTCGAACCCACGGGCTCAGGCAATTCACTCACCTTGGCCTCCCAAAGCACGGGATTACAGGCTGAGCCACCAAGCCCGGCCTGACCTCATTATTTTTTTAACCTAGCCCTTCAGAGTCATTTATGTGAGTTTATTATACTTTGCAGATGGTAAGAAATTTGTGAAAAAAATTTAAATTTCTTAAGCTCATGAGTAACTTCTGCTCTGTTCCATTTTGCACAGTGTCTTGGTAAGCTAGCCAAGGATTTTATGCCTCCTAGTAGTTTCGTCATTTCAGGAGCTGGAAGAAAGAGGCCTACTTCTGACCAAACATAAGTCAGAAAGATCTGGTTTCAGCTAGTTGATAGGAAATTTAGTGGGGAGGCAGCAGCGGAATCTCTCTGCAGTCAACATGGACTGACAGATTTCTTCAGATGACCAAAGGTTACACACAGATTCTATTCCAATGATAAAAATCAAAGGAATTGTTCAAACAGAGAATGAGGGAGACTATATTTGAAAAAATTTTACTATATGCTTTTGATTATACATGCTCTTATTTAGTAATGTCATTTATGTAATTAAATTTAATAAATTTGTTTTTAACAAAAAATACTAATGTGCTTGTGATTTGATTTCCAATAAAATAAAAGTTCAGGAAAATGAAAGAAAAAATATCCTTTGGTTTTTATGTGTTCCTTTTAATAATATATTCAAGGCTACAGTATATTTAGAACTGATCATTTATTTTTTCTCCTTAATGCTAAAACAACCTGATGCGGTGGCTCATGCCTGTAATCCCAGCACTTTGAGAGGCTGAGGCAGGAAGATTGCTTGAGCCCAGGAGTTTGAGACCAGCCTGGGCAACATAGCAAAATCTCACCTGTACAAAAAATAAAAAATAATTAGCCAGGCACAGTGACATGCACCTGTAGTCTCAGGTACTTGGGAGGCTGAGGCAGAAGGATCTCCTGAGCCCAGGAGGTTGAGGCTATTGTGAGCGGTGATTGTGCCACTGCACTCCAGCTTGAGTGACAGAGTGAAATCCCAACTCAAAAAATAATAAAACAAAGGGACAGATGATTACTAGTGTTTTCTAGAAGACGTACTGCTCTTTTATATAACTTTAGTGTCAAGCAAAATACAAGATTTATGAGCTGTATTCTTAACAAATGTTAATTTAAGCAGGATGTAATCCATTTAGTATTGAAATCATTTACCTTCTTTAAATCTTTGTCTACTTTCTGATGCTTTTCTGTTACTCTATTTTACTAGTTGTTTTAGTATCCTTTGTTATTTTTGTAACTTATTTCAAATGCCTTATAATTATATAATATTGCTATGATTCTGTGGTACCACAGCCACATTTGCGCTTTCCAGCAATGAACATTCTGGTATATCTTGGCTTCTCTAATGTCTGCATTAGAGAAATAACCAGAAAAAGAGACTCCAGCCTTCCTGGCAGTGAAAAAATAGATCCAAAGCAGCCAACAGAAGGGGTAGGTGAGGGCCAGTGGTGATACACTGCTTTTCCGGTTTGCCACACTGAAAGAAAGGTGCTCAGATTGGCTGCTCATTTGTTTCTTGAGCCCTCCTTTTTATGTGAAAGCTGAAAAGCGAGGGGACAGGGTTGAGAAGGAAGAAAAGTGGTGGGGAGAAAAGGGACCACAGCAGTCTTGAGTGTTGGCGCTGGTGTGCTGGTTTGTGGAGTCACAGTTGGATCTGCAGGAGTTCGTATTCTGAGGGGCAAAGAGACCAACCCTGTTTTCTGTAGCCAGAAAAAGTCATTTGACACCACTGAAGGCTTCCCATAGCTTACTTTTTTGCTTTTGTTTGGTTTTTGAGTCAGAGTCTTACTCTGTTTCCCAGACTGGAGTGCAGTGGCATGATCACGGTTCACCGCAGCTCCGACCTCCTGGGCTTAAGTGATCCTTCGGCCTCAGTCTCCCAAGTGGCCAGAACTATAGGCCCATGCCCCACATGTGGTTAACTTTTTTTTTTTTTTTTGTAGAAACAAGGTCTTGCTGTGTTGCCTCCAGTGTCTGGGCTCAAGTGATCCTTCTGACTCAGCCTCTTGATTAGCCGAGACTACAGGTGTACACTTCTACACCTGTAGAGGTGGGATCTTGGTAGAGGTGGGATCTTGGTATGTTCCCCAGGCTGGTCTCGAACTTCTGGCCTCATCGGCCCTTCCACCTCAGCCTCCCAAAACACTGGGATCACAGGCATGAGCCACTGCACTCAGCAAGGCTTATAATATCTTTAAGAGTTGGAGGTAAAATGGCATTGCCCATAGTTGGAGATTAGGGGAAGGATAGATGGCTATATACTGTAGCCTTTGAGGGTTCAGCTTGAAGAATTGTATGGGGGAGATAAACATGGGAGACAGATACAGGTGGAGTGTGGACTCCAATACCTCTCAGTTGTTCCTTCGGGATACCACCCTGAAAGTGCATCAGTGTGTAACTTAGCCTTTAGAGGGGCACCAAAAGGAATAGAATAGTGAAAGCAGGATGGGGTCTGTAAAAAGCAGTGTGTACAGTCTGTAAAATTTATATCTATGGGATCATGATACTGATGTGATAATTATGAAAATAAAATGTTGATATTTTCTAATATATCCCCTTAGTAAGGTGTTTCTTTTTTATTTTTATCTCTTTTTCTCTTTCATTTTTTCCTTCAGCTTTATAATTGAAGGGAAAACTTTCTTGAGAAACTTCTTTATGCTCTATTTAAGATGTCAGGAAAGTTTACAGGACTTCTTAGATTTGTATTAAACAGCTAAAAAAACGCCAACTATCATGTTAAAGAGCCAGTCTTCAGACACCTGGGAAACTCTACTAGGTAGGTTTTTCAGTGGAATAATCTTTTTGGTATTCTTTCCCTTTTCTGGTAATTTGTAGTCTACTACCAGGCTGTGTACATTACTTTTCAGCACATAGATTTAACACTGGTGTGGAACAGTGTTGAATTTGGTAGCAGAAAAAATGTGTAACTAAGAAGGACGTCTTTTGTTTCTGTGGTCTAGGCTAAATTTCCTGCCTTATTAATTAAGCATTTTCTTGGGGGTGGAATGTTCTACAGTGAATAAATAGAAACAAGTTGGTCAGTTTGACTTGATGGACTTTTACTTTCCCTCAGAATTTAGGTAATTATTTTTCAGCACTTAAGTATGAAAAAATTCAATTCACAACTTTTGATTCTAATATGTTAACCAAAAATATAGAAGTTGTTGGTCATGGTGACTCAAGCTTGTAATCCCAGCACTTTGGAAGGCCAAGGCGAGAGGATCTCCTGAGTCCAGTGGTTCAAGACAGCCTGGGCAACTTGGTGAGACCTCATCTCTACAGTAAATAAAAAAATAAGCCGGGTTTTGTAGTGCGTGCCTGTAGTTCCAGCTACTTGGAAGGCGTAGGCAGGAGGATTGCCTGAGCCCAGCAGGTCGAGGTTGCAGTGGCCGTGAGCATACCATTGCACTTTGAGCCTAGGAGATAGAGTGAGACTCCAACTCAAAACCAAACCAAAAAACAAATATATAGGGGTTTATTGTGATTCTCAGACTTTGAGTTGAAATAGCACTGTGTCATCAACAAAGTATTGCTGTCCTCTTAAGGACATTGTGAGTTGCAGGTAGGACCATTTTGATAAAGTGCTTTTGGGGGTATTGGTGCTTATTATAAAACATTATTTTTTTCATGTTCAGGAAATGAAGTGATTTACAATAGAGAAAATATGAGTCACATTAGCAGTTCCTCTTGAAATAATAATAGCAAAAATAAGAATAGTTAAAGCATGCATAATCAATATACAGCCAACTAGCAAACTTTATGTACATTACAGATATTGTTTTTTTGGAGTGATTAATAAATTATTCAGATTTCCTACAGATATTAAATTTTCTGAGAATATGCCTATATAAATTAAAGATGTATTATCTACTATATTTCGTAAGTATTAAATTCATTTATAAATAACATTGACCTGAATCACTTTATTCCTGACCCAAGTAACTTCATAACTACCAAAGCTTTTTTCTTGTTTGTAATTAAATCTATTGTAGTTTTTAAAAACTTTAAAAATAGATATGTAGCCTGATTGATTGAAAAGTATTCAGGCTGAACTTGATGCAGTACTATTAAAGAGGCAGGGGTTTAATTTTTTTTATAGGTCATAGCAATTCTGGTCTTCTGATCTCATTAATTGATACATTCAGAACCTCCTAAAGTTTTGACCACGGGTTGATAGTGGCAAGTCTAGTTGTTGTCATATTTTCCCAAATAGGACTTGTAATTTTTCTAATTGGGATACATTGTTAGTGTGTTTCTTTTGATAAATGCAAAATTCGTTGAAAATTGTGTATTTCACCGTCTGCTGACTTACGTCAGTGAACTTAACATCGGACACCTGTGCTGTGCGAAGGGCCCTTGTTGAGAGCATTTCCTTCCTCCCTTCCCGCCCCTTTCCTCATCTTGTTTTCAAAGAGAAACCGGCAGTCTGGGCAGATTCGAGGCATCTTTAAGAGAGCACGTCTTGGGGAGCCCGAAGGAACTGATGAAGCTAAGTGTACCTTCCCTGGTGTATGCTGTTCAGAACAACATGGCTTTCCTAGCGCTGAGCAACTTGGATGCAGCTGTGTACCAGGTATGTGGGGTTAATGACCATGCAAAGCACGCTTTTACGGTGAAAAGCGTTCTCGTTCCCTCTTCGCCACGTAGCAGATCTTTTTCTTGATGATTAGTGAGATCAGAAACGGTGTTAATATGTTTGTCTCACAAACTAACGGTAAGTGGATCTGTTCCTTTGTCACTTTGTTCCCAGGTGACCTACCAGTTGAAGATCCCCTGTACTGCTTTATGTACCGTTTTAATGTTAAACCGAACACTCAGCAAATTGCAGTGGATTTCAGTTTTCATGCTGTGTGGCGGGGTCACACTTGTACAGTGGAAGCCAGCCCAAGCGACAAAAGTTGTGGTAAGAAACGAAATGCATCCCATAGCTGTATAGGAAATTCCCTCACATCTTATGCACTTTGGACAGTCACATTGATGCATGCAGTATGATTACATTTCTTTAAAATAATTTTTGCCTTCTAGACGGGCTTCTTCTTTAGCATAATATTATTAGGGAAAATTATACTTACTGGCTTTCTGTTTCTCACGGGAGAGTACATCTAGCATGTGTTAGGGATGGTGGGCACCTTGGACATAATGTTTTCCACCCCCTTCATCTTATGGATGACAAACTTGTCCAAAGTTGTGGCAGAAACTGCCAGCTTCCACACACGTGTGGGTTCAGAACTTGTAGACCTCTCTAGACATCCTCTCAGAAACACTGAGCCAGGCTGTCTCCATCTCGTTTTCGTCTCCTCCCTCAACTCACAGCCTCTTGCGCTAGGGCACATATTCCCACTGTCAGCGATAGGGATGACAGTGTCCTCAGCCGTCATTGATCATGAAGCAGGGCAAGAATGCCTGATTACTTCTTGGGTTTGTAAGAGTCCTTGTTAGGGTACGGATCCGATTTGTCCTTATGCCCCTCAGCCAGTTATTTCCCCACAGCAAAGTAGGAAGTGGAATGCGAGGGAGTGGTTTTCTGAAGGTCAGGGGTTCCCCTCTGCAGCTGAGCACAGGACTCTCTTTAGCTTTCAGCAAATGGACTGTGGCTGCCTGAGGAATAGAAGGCAGCTGCAAGTGTACAGAGAGCCTGTGAAAGCAGGAAGTCTGTTCCTTTTTAGTAGTTACTCTGTAGCTTGGTGGAGGTTTGTTTTGTTTTCAGAAAATGAGTCTTAGGTGAATATTTATTGTCTTCAGATGATGTGGAAGTATGTTCATATTCTTGGTAACATTTCAAGATATTTGTTAAGTATGTACTGCACATTTAACTCAGCTGTAGAGCTTTAGAGAAATAGTTGGTTTGTGAAGTAAGACAAACACAAGTTAAATATGAGAACTAAGTAGCATTTCACACCATTAGAAAAGTGAGATACCAACTCACATAGGTAATGTATGTGCCCAGCCTAGTTGGCTAAAGCAGAGTGAAGGGCAGCTTATCTTAGTTTTGGGCCACTCTAGAAAGTGCTTTCGTATTTTAAACAGAATGTAGAACAGAATGCAGCCTTCTGTAACTGCCTCTCGTTTCTCATGATTCTTGTGAGAATAATGCACATCCCTTCTAACTCCATATGACACTGTGAATGTTTGAGGACAATTTCACCATCCCACCCTCCAAGTTCTCTCCTTCCCCCATTTAAGCAGCCTTATTGTTTCTGTCTGCAATGTGGTTTCTAGGCAGAGATGTCCCAGTCCTTACCTCCTGCCTCTGCACTTTCTGTGTTTCTAGATGCATTCTTCTGTCATTATTTCTCAGAATGTCCCTTTTATTTTTTTTGTTGGAGTCTCACTTTGTTGCCCAGGGTGAAGTGCAGTGGCACGTTCACGGCCACCACAGCCTCGACCTGCTGGGCTCCGGTGATCCTTCCGCCTCAGCCTTCCAAGTAGCTAGAACTACAGGTGTGCGCCACCACACCAGGCTAATTTTTTTTTTATTTATTGTGGAGACGAGGCCTTGCCAGGTTGCCCAGGCTGGTCTTGAACCCCTGGGCTCAGCAGTCCTCTCACCTTGGCCTCCTAAAGTGCTGGGATTACAGGCTTGAGTCACCACACCCGGCTAGAATGTCCTAAAACTCCACAAGTTGTTTTAGTAGTCTGAGGATAACTTGGTAGTCACCTGCTTTGTTCTGAATACTAGGGACTTGTCAAATCAGCACAAGATTATAGTCATGTGTTGCCTAATGATGGGTATATGTTGGATTCTGAAAATGCATCAGTAGGTGATTCCATCATTGTGAGAACAGCTTATTGCTACAAACTTGTCGGCATGTTACTGTACTGAATACTGTAGACATGTAACACAATGGTAGGAATTTGTGTCTAAATGTAGAAAAGGTACAGTACAAACATGATTTTATAATCTTTTGGGACCACTGTTGGACATGTGGTCTGTCATTGACTGGAACATTATTATGTGGTACATGACTGTATTGATTTTTGAGGGGACAGGGTATCTGGTCTATAATTGATTGTACACAACTGCATGTACCTGTGTTGCATAGTTTGTCTCAAACGTGTCATGTAGAATGAACTCCTTCTTCGCCAAGATGCAGGATGTATTTCTATTATTAAGCTCATCTTGTTAGCTTTGGGTCGTTGATCAACCTTTTGAGTTCTTTACGGGTCCTACCCGTTATTAGCTGCATGAGTATTGTGCTTTCTGGAGGCAAATGCCTTCTGGGTCTTCACTGAAAATTTTAGACAGATTAGAGCCAGAGTTCTTTGGCTATACTTTTATGTTGTTTTTGAGTCAGAATCTCACTCTGTCGCCAAGGCTGGAATGCAGTGGCATGCTCACAGCTCACTGCAGCCTCGACCCCCTGGACTCAGGCGACCCTTCCATCTCCGCCTCCTAAATAGCTAGGACTGTAGGCATGCGCTGCCATGTCCAACTAATTTTCTGATTTTTTTGTAGTGACAAGATCTTGCTGTGTTACCCAGACTGCTCTCGAGCTGCTGGGCTCAAGCCACCCTCCCGCTTCAGCCTCCCAAAGTGCTGGGATTATAGGCATGAGTCACTTTCCCCCAGTCTGGCTGTATCTTTAGAATTCTTTCTAGCTTGATTTTTTTTCTTGCTTACTAAATGTTTATCATCTCTCATAGTCTTTATGGATCAAAAATTTGAGGGTGCCTTAGCTAGGTGGTTCTGGCTTGAGGGCTTGTAAGGTACAGTCAAGATATTGGCTAGGGAAGCAGTCAGCTGAAGGTTTGACTGGGGCTGGAAGATTTAAGGTGGTTTATTCATGTGCCTGGCAAGTTGGTGTTGGGTGCTAGTCTAGCTTGATTTGTTCAATTAATGAACATTTTTCTTTATAAGCATTCAACTCAATTTTGAATAGATCACACCTTTCCCTTCACTTCATTTCCTTCTTGTCCATAAAGATATTATGCAAACCTTGCCAAGATTTCTTGCCAAACGTTATATCTATAGAATTCCCCATATCACTTAACACTGGAAATTTTTTCAGTAAGGAAATCAGTGTGTTTCATGCTCAGGGAAGCCACACGAATCTTCACTGAGGACCATTAAACTTTGTAAGTTCTGTGTGTCATCAGTAAGTCTGTTCTGACATTTTGTTAGTAATCAGTATAAATACTCACAGCTGCAATCACTTATGATGGCACTAAACACTAACATTATTCTAAATGCTTTATGTACATTAACTCACCAACTTTTTTGATAGAGATTTTTCCATTTATTTAGCTAGGTATTCCTATCATTAGCAAACCAGATGTCTTAGACTTCGGTTCCCTTTTAAATGTGTTTATTATTTAAGAAATTATTCACAGAGAAAATGGAAACTAGATTTGGGTAACTATTTTCTTTTTTTTCTTTTCTTTCTTTCTTTCTTTCTTTTTTTTTTTTTTTTGAGTTGGAGTCCCACTCTGTTGCCCAGGCTGGAGTGCGGTGGCATGCTTGTGGCCGTTGCAGCCTCAACCTGCTGAGCTCAGGTGATCCTTCCACCTCAGCCTTCCAAATAGCTAGGACTACAGGCATGTGCCACTACACCCAGCTAGTTTTTTTATTTATTATAGAGATGAGGTCTCACCAAGTTGCCCAGACTGATCTCGAATCCTCCAGTCCTCTCACTTCGGCCTCCCTAAAGTGTTGGGATTATAGGCATGAGCCACCGTGCCCAGCCACGGGCAACTATTTTCTTGCTTTCTAACAGTATATTATCTAGCTCAAGAAACATGTTATTTTCTTCTAGAATAAACATACTTTTAAACGCCTTTTAACGTTTACAGTTTTTTTTCCAAGCATCCACTTATTCTGGGTTTTCAATTTCTTGATACTGTTCTTAAATTTCTGGTTACATTCTTCTTGATCTGCAGTTCATTTCTTTTGTTCCTGTAAAATCAAAATCCAGTAAAAGTGTCAGTGCCCTTGTTTAGTCAAGCTGATTTCTTTATGTCTTCTTTTTTTACTCTTCTCCAGAACCTCATTCTTCAGTATTTCTTCATCTCTCTTGAGCCATCTTCTCATTAGCCATGGAATTCTTTTTTTTTTTTTTTTTTGAGTCGGAGTCTCACTCTGTTGCCCAGACTGGAGTGCAGTGGCCGCTCCCGGCCACCACAGCCTTGACTTGCTGGGCTCCGGCGATCCTTCTGCCTCAGCCTTCCAAGGAGCTGGAACTACAGGCGCGCACTACCACACCTGGCTAATTTTTTGATTTATTGTAGAAATGAGATCTCTTCAAATTGCCCAGGCGGGTCGCGAAAGCCATGGAATTCTAACTTGAGGTTTTGTAATTTTGAATTTTGATTTATTCAAGACTAGAGCACATGTTTCTTGACTGTGCCGTGTTTAGGCTGTTACTCATGCTAAGATCACAGTTTCTACCATGTCCACTTTATCACACAGCAGTTTCTTATCAATCGGAATCAGGCCCAGAGAAGTAGTTTCCATCACTGTTTTTCCTAACTGTAGAGACATTATAAGCTAGCAGGAAAGCAAGTTAAGAATTTAGCTTCTCAACAGATGTTGGCATAGATAAAATCTCACCTTTTTCCCCTCATATCTATGCCAGTCTTAAAATTTGTATTAGTCAAGTAGCCAAGTTAATTATTTGTAGTCTGTAGCAGTGGTTCTCAAACTTTAAGTTTCAGTAAGGCTGAGATAATGAGATAGAGCCTGACAATTTTCATTTCTTTTTACTTTTTTAGAGACAGGGTCTCACTCTGTTGCCCAGGCTGGAGTGCAGTGGCATGATCATAGCTCACTGCAGCCTCAAACTCCTGGGCTCAAGTGATCCTCCCACCTCAGCCTTCTAAGTGGTTTGGACTACAGGTGTGTGGCACCACACCCGGCTAATCTTAAAATATTTTTGTAGAGAGAGAGTCTCACTCTGGTACCGAGGCTGGTCTTGAACTCCTAGCCTCAAGAGGTCTTCCCTCCTCCATCTCCCGAAGTGCTGGGACTACAGGAGTGAGCCACCATGCCTGGCTGACGGTTTTCATTTCTAACAAATTCCAGGGCATGCTGCTGCTGCAGGTCCAGGGATCATACTTTGAGAGCCACTGGTCCATAATGGCTTCTGTTTCTCCTTTTATCTTCATGCAAATACTTGAGAACAAGCTTTCTTTCTCAGGTACTTAGCAAAAGTAGTGCTCTCCTTACATCAGGCATATTTATTCTGAAAAACAAAATACATGCTTCCTTGTTGTCCTTGTCATTAATCTCAGCTCTCTAATTTTAGATACTGTTGAGATAGTGTTTATCTCTCAGGAAAGACTGATAAAAGGTCCTGATGGTTAATGTAGAGAAGAAAGAGGAAATAAAGTTGAAACAGTGGGTTGGGACTCACTGTTATTTATGCATCTGTTAGCATTTGTCTCATAGTAGTATAGTCAGTGTTTGCCAATTTTGCCTATACGTGAACCAAGAACCGGAGCTGTGTGTCATCTTCTTTATTCATTTAGTTGTGTCTTAGTCCATTGTCTGCTGCTTTAACAGAATGCCACAGACTGGGTAATTATCCATAAAGAACAGAAGTTTATCTGGTGCACGCTTCTGGAGGGTGGGGAGTTCACGAACGTGGCCCTGGCGTCGGGTGAGGGTCGTCCCACGGCCGAAGGAGGGAAGGTGGACATGAGCCCCGGAGCCACAGGAGGTTGGCCGCACTCATCCTGTTTTGTCAGGAGCCCACTCTTTTGATCACTTACTTATTCCCCTTATGATGGCATTAATCCTTTCATGAGGCCGGAACCCTCGTAAAGGCTCCATCTCTTAATATGGCTACAATGGCAATTAAATAACATGAGTTTTGGAGTGGACATCGAAACCATAGCTATACGTAAACATAATGTATCTGGTACACAGAAGGTATACTATAAATATTTTATAAAAATCTAGTAAAATGGTGAATCTTAAAAGCCAGCTCTTCATTCTATAAGTGATGGGAAATAAATTGTTACCATTTCCAAGATTGATGCTATAATAAAGATTGAGTCAGGGGGGTAGCAGAAGATGAAATTAGGAAGTATGCCATCTGTGCAAAACCTTATGCCAGAGTGCTTATTGGCATTAGGAAACGGGGTACACATTAATTAAGCACATGCTGTGAATCGAGGGACACATTTTTAACTTAAATCAAGTGCTCTGGTTAATGCCTGGAATGGTCTGTTTGTTTTATTTGGTCCTGTCGTATTCTATAGAAGAGCAGTGTCTGATATGGAACATACTTTGAATAAAACTATAACAGGTTTCTGCAATCATTTGTTTGGACTCTTGGATGAATTCTCTTTGCTAGTCACTAAAAATAACTTTAAAAATTAATATTGCAGGTGGAACAGAATCCATTATTAGGGTTTGGTGCTATAGCTATTGCTGTATTGTGCTCAGGATTTGCAGGTAAATCATAAAAGCATCATTTTATTTTCATGTATTTTGAAAATGTCAAACTTTAAATGTGGATCTGGTTTGTCTTGCTTTATCATAATTTTATTTTCATTAAGGCTTTATCTTCTTACTTATTTAGTTTTGTGGCAGCTGTTTTTCCTGTAAATGTGTAGCTTTAACTCAGTGTAGACCTCAGTCCTTATTCATGGAAGGCCAAGCGTGGCGGCTCATGCTTGTAAGTCCAGCACTTTGGGAGGCTGAGGTGGGAGGACATCTTGATACCAGGAATTTGAGACCAGCTTAGGCAACAGAGAGAGACCTCGCCTTTATAGGAAATAAAAAAAAATTAACTGGGCATGGTGGCGCACACCTGTAGTCCCAGCCACTCTAAAGGCTGAGGTGGAAGGATCGCCTGAACCTGGGAGGTTGAGGCTGTGGTGAGCTGTGATAGTGCCACTACAGTCTGGGTGACAGAGTGAGACACTGACTCAGGAAAGGAAAAAAATAATTTTATGGAAGTCTGAAGCTATATGTGTAGGGACAAGCATTCCTCCAATGAATCAAGAAAAGATAAGAAAGTATAAAAAAAAAATTTTTTTTGAGCCAGTGTCACTATGTTGCCCAGGCTGGAGTGCAGTGGCACGCTCATGGCCACTGCAGCCTTGACCTGCTGGCCTCAGGCGATCCTTCTGCCTCGGCTTTCCAAGTGGCTGGACCTACAAGCACATGCTACAACACCCAGCTAATGTTTTGATTTACCGTAGAGACGGGGTGTCGCCATGTTGGTTAGGCTGGTCTTGAAGCCCTGAGCTCAGGCAGTCCTCTCCTCTCTGCCTCCCGAAGGCTGAGGCGTGAGCCACCGCATCTGGCCTAGCAAGTATGAGTATTAAGTGTAACATAAGAAGTGAAGTGTGCTTTAGAAATAGTTCCAACAGAGATGGATGGAACTTAAAGCTCTTTTTAGGAGAGCATATTAGTTATAGCTATACATTTTACTCGTCCTTATTTGTGCCTATTTATAGAGTTAGGACTCTGTTTTTATTTTTGGCTAGGAGAGGAGGCCGGATAGAGAAGTAAAATGAGTTGTTTTATAAGAGGGGAAAATGTAAATTCAGGAATATACTTACTTAATGCTAAATTTTATTCTTTTTTTTTTTTTTTTGAGGAGGAGTCTGACTCTTGTCACCCAGGCTAGAGGGCAGTGGCACTCTCACAGTCACCACAGCCTCGACCTGTTGGGCTCAGGTGATCCTTCCACTTCAGCCTTCCAAGTAACTGGAACCACAGGCATGCGCCCCCACACACGGCTATTTTTTTTTTTTTAATTGTAGAGACCAAGTCTCGCTAAGTTGCCCAGGCTGATTTCGGATCCGTAGACTCAGGCAGTCCTCTCGTCTCCGCCTTCCAAAGTGCTGGGATTACGGGCATGAGCCACCATGCCCGGCAACTTGATTCTTAAGAACCAACAAATTGGCCGGGCTCGACGGCTCAGCCTGTCATCCCAGCACTTTGGGAGGCCGAGGCAAGGGGATTGCCTGAGCCTGCGAGTTCAAGTCCAGTCCGGGCAACTTGGCAAGACCTTGTCTCTACACTAAATCAAAAATTAGCCAGGTGTGGTAGCGCGGGCCTGTAGTTTCAGCTACTTGGAAGGCTGAGGCGGAAGGATCGCCAGAGCCCAGCAGGTCTAAGCTGGGATGGCTGTTAGTGTGCCACTGCACTCCTGCCTGGGCGACAGAGTGAGACTCCAACTCAAAATAAATAAACAAACAAACTAAATGTCCTTGTGAAACATGCATTCATTGTAAGTATAACAGCGGCATATGACTTTTTGGGGGGGGGCAGTCATGTACCCCTGTGGTGTATCAGAAAAAAAACCTATGGACCCTCATTGCCAGAAAAATGCACATACACACAAAATTTATTATTTAGTGGGAGAGGTCATGGTCCTTCGAACACTGTGTATGAACTTGGCTTGTGGCTCCCTGCTTTAAAGGAAAATGGTTTCACTCAGCAAGTTCTATTCAAATCGTATTTTGGTTGTGTTACTCTAAAACAATTCCAAGCCATGATTATATTGGTCATTTTGCAAAGTTTGGAGTATTCATTGCTAGGCAGATATTACAGGGATGTGATTAAGTAATTCACACTAATAGTACAGTTTTTCAGCTGACCAAAGCAAGTAACTTATTGGCCTTAAGAAGAACAGGGAGCTAGCCGGGCTCGGTGGCTCAGCCTGTAATCCCAGCACTTTGGGAGGCTGAGGTGAGTGGATTGCCTGAGCCCGTGGGTTCGAGACCCGCCTGGGCAACTTGGCGAGACCTCATCTCTGCAATAAATCAAAAAATCAGCCGGGCGTGGTAGCGCATGCCTGTAATTCCGGCTACTCGGAAGGCTGAGGCGGAAGGATCGCCGGAGCCCAGCGGGTCGAGGCTGCGGTGGCCGGGAGCGGCCGCTGCACTCCAGTCTGGGTGACGGAGTGAGACTCCAACTCAAAAAAAAAAAAAAAAAAAGTAGAACAGGGAGCTTTTGTGCTCTATCTTATTGTGGTAATAAAGGCAGAAACAATATTTTTAATAATAGCCTCCTAGTCACTGTAGCTTATAAAGTTCCCACTTAGTTATTAATCTATATGTTCTGTAAAAATGTAAATCGGTGATGTTCAGTATGCCATGTATCACAATCTACATAATGCACATTTAACTAACATAAAAGTATATTTGTTCCCCAAAGCATATACTTTACATATCTCTAGTGTTTGTTCTAAATGAAAGATCTTTTAATTTATAATAATCTTTATTTAATTAACATCCTTATGTCTAATTTTCTTTCAGGAGTGTATTTTGAAAAAGTTTTAAAGAGTTCAGACACTTCCCTTTGGGTGAGAAACATTCAAATGTATCTATCAGGGATTATTGTGACATTAGTTGGCGTCTACTTGTCAGATGGAGCTGAAATTAAAGAAAAAGGATTTTTCTATGGTTACACATATTATGTCTGGTTTGTCATCTGTAAGTATCCAGGAATTAAAGGTTCTGAGTATATCTTTTTAAAAGTTAGATGTCTGTTTTAAGCCATTACAACATTTTAAAATTATTCCTTTGACATTGTGAATACATTTGAAAATGTAATTTCAGTTTTACTGACTTTTGATTGTGAAGACAGAATTGCTTTGGGACAGCTTTGCCACCCAAGTATCTAATGCGTTAGCAACAAATGTGTACAATTTTGTAGTAGACCATATAGCCCTTTGGGCATTGTTTTGGAAAAACAGTGTTGTGTAGGAGCTACTCCATTTTAGTACAGACTCAGATGACTGCTTCGAAGGAAAATAGTACTTTCCTTTTCTAGGTAAATTAGTGTGGCATCTCTGGGGATGAAAATTGCATCACCACTATGGAATGTTTCATTTATTTGAGTGTTAAGGTTTTCTTTCTTTCCGTATACAAGTTCTCGCAAGTGTTGGAGGCCTCTACACGTCTGTTGTGGTTAAGTACACCGACAACATCATGAAAGGCTTTTCTGCGGCAGCAGCCATTGTCCTTTCTACCATTGCTTCAGTGATGCTGTTTGGGTTGCAGATAAGTACGTCGTCATTTGTGTTAAGTTGTTAACATGGAAAGCCTCTCACTTCCATGATTCATCTCATCACTTATTAAAAATGGCAGTTGGGGCCAGGTGTGTTGGCTCACCCCTGGAATTCCAGCACTTTGGGAGTCCAAGGTGGGAGGATTGCTTGAGCCCAGGAGTTTAAGACCAGCCTTGGCAACATAGCGCGACCTCGTTGCGTGAAGAAAAGATTAGCTGGGCATAGTGGCATGTACCTGTAGTCCCAACTACTTAGGAGGCTGAGGTGGAAGGACGTTCTGAATCCAGGTCAAAGCTGCGGTGAGCTGTGATTGTGCCATGGCACTTCAGCCTGGGTGACAGAGTGAGACTCTGGCTCAAAAAAAAAAAAAAAAAAGATGGAGAGAGGAGGGGGTTAGCCATACTATTTACAGAAATTCCTATTTTGTTACAATTTATTCCACAAGTGCAGCTTTTGGTAGCTGTGTGGAATGTGGTTAAACAGTGCTTAGGTTAAATGGCTCTAGAGCTTATGCTGAGGGTTGCTGCTTCTAGGTGAAAGTGCGGGAGCTACTCAGGTACTAAAAAGAGTTTTTTTTTTTTTAACAGTCAAGGCCTCCCTGTGCTTTTTAAATATTAGATACAGGACAACTTGGGTGATTCCAGATGAATGCAGTGTGATTAGGTACTCACATTAGGAAACAGTTGCTCTGAGCAGCCAAATTAAACTATCTAGCTTGTTATTTAGAAGAAAGCAGAAAAACACCTTTCATTCTCCACTTAGCTTGTACCTCCCTAGCTGTTTCGGATCTGGGTGTGAATTGGTTTTGAAAATACAATCCAAGTCTAAATTTGCTTGTCATTTGTAAAGATATATTCATTTCATTCAGTTCATTATTAGAACGCGTGCCACTGTAGCTGGCATTCTGGCACCACTGCTTTGCTGGTTCTTGTGATGGAATTATCCCCGCTGTCACACCCAACATAATTTAGGCTTGTGAACTGTTTAAGCAGTGATAGCGACTTAACACTACAGAATGCTTTTGTGGTGTAATAATTTTCTTTGCTGATCAGTTAGTATACCATAAACTAATGTATGACGAATATCAAATATTCACATTAAGAAAAAGAAACAGACCTGGCCTATATTTACATTTCGTTTTAAAATTGACTGTTATAAATGCAAATAGAGGGATATTCGTGTTGCAGAAATCCTAGAATGCCACTTACAGTATGGCTCAAATCTTGCCTGTGTCAGTTATTAGCTGTGCAGTCTTGGGGAAGTCATGTCAGCTGTGTGTTGGTTTCTTCTGTAAAATGGGAACAGTATCACCTACCTCCTAGGGTCTTCAGGTGACGTGTGCAGAACGGTGCCTGGTCTGTGCAAGGCCAGCCACTCGCCATTTCAGTGTCAGGTGTATGCAGGCCATCCCTTATGCTTTTCTCACCGTACTTGTGTGAACTCTTAACTGCAGTTCTGATCCATCTTTATGTTCAGCAAAATCATTATGGCTTTGTGCCCAAGGAATATTTGAGAGCAGAAGCAAATGTTTCTGGTTAATGTTCTGTCTTACTGATCACCAGTTCAACTGTCTGAGAAATTTCAGTGAACTATTTAGATGCAAGTTTTTATTCCTCTCTTCCATTTCTGAAGGCAAAGCTGGGCTTTTTGGTGAGGGGTGAATTGAAATCACAGCTTGATGCCATTTCTCGCATGTCATTTTTAAAGCTTAAGACTGCCGTTGTGCTCCACACACAATGCTGTTTTGAAAGAATATACAGTTTTGACACAAGCATTTATTAAATTTAATTAATTTTTTGAGTCAGAGTCTCACTCTGTCGCCCAGGCTGGAGTACAGTGACACCCACACTGCTACCTCAGCCTCGACCTGCTGGGTTCAGGCAATCCTTCTACCTCAGCCTTCCAAGTAGCTGGGTTTACAGGTGTGTGCCACCATGCCCAGCTAACATTTTGATTTATTGTAGAGACAATGTCTTGACAAGTTGCCCAGGCTGGTCTCAAACCACTGTGCTCAGGCAATCCCCTTGTTTCCATTTCCCAAAGTGCTACGATTACAGGTGTGAGCCACCATGCCTGGCAACATAAACATTTATTTACATAATGCATACTTGTCAAGTTTGAACAAGTTAAAATTCAGTTTCTTGTATCCTCATTTTCAGGATTAAGATAAAAAAGGTTAAGACTGGCAATAATTGTAATTTTAGTCAGTAAATTACATCATCTCCTATTCAGAAATCCTTAGTGGTTTGAATAATTGGTCACCTAACTCTTTGAATACTGCCCAACTGTCTCTTTACAGGTTTGCTCCAAACTTTCACAAGTTTTTAGTATCACGGAAAAGGCACATTCCACTGCATTTTCTTTTGTATTTATGTATAGTTATATTTTATATTTGTGTATTTTTAAATTTATATATTTATCGGGAAGTTCATGTGTTCTTTGTCAGCGTGGTCCAAGACAGGCATACTCGTGTTCTGTCAGTGATCAGCACTCCTTGATTTTACATTTAAAATCTAGAATGGATGACCTTTCTAAACCTGACCATCATAAAAACAGGATATTTGGCTGGGTGCGGTGGCTCAGCCTGTAACCCCCAGCACTTTGGGAGGCCAAGGTGAGAGGACTGCCTGAGCCCAGGGTTACAGACCAGTCTGGGCAACTTGGTGAGAATTGTCTCTACAATAAATCATGGAAACTAGCTGGGCGTGGTGGCAGGCATCTGCAGTTCCAGCCACTTGGAAGGCTGAGGCAGAAGGATCGCCTGAGCCCAGCAGGTCGACGCTGTGGTGGCCGAGAGTGTGGTACTGCACTCCAGCCCGGGCGACAAGAGTGAGACTCCAGCTAAAAAAAAAACCAACAGGATATTTAGCTTTACTTCTCATCTGACAGTGTACACCCACAAATAAAAGTTCTTCAAAGTTGTAAACTGATCATTATCACAGAGTTTTCGAGACACACACACAGGTGAAGCTTTGTTTTCTTCTTCCTCTGCAGCACTCACCTTTGCTCTGGGCACCCTTCTGGTATGTGTTTCCATATATCTCTATGGACTGCCCAGACAAGACACTACATCCATCCAACAAGGGGAAACAGCTTCGAAAGAAAGAGTCATCGGTGTGTGATTTTAGCCTCAGTGAGATTCCTGTTAAGACTAAACCATCTGCTTAAACTAGAGCCTTACGTCGTTCCCAGAAGTTGCTTGAACAAACAACAACAAATTAACTGTATGGCCTAAGAATCCGGAAGAACGCTATCTGAGGGAATTGCTCATATGGAGATTGAGCGTGGACCTGTTTGGGGTCAGGTTGTATTGTCTTAAAATGAAGGAATTCTGTTATGTGTGTGTGTGTGTGTGTGTGTGTGTATAATGTATATAAAAAGTACAGAGATGACACGGTGTTTAAAAAATCATGTGAGGCTACAGTGTTTAAGTTTCAGGGTTTGGGACAACGTCTAAGGGATCAAGTGCCAAAGCCATTTCTGTACTGACCGTTCAGGTACTGGGGGAAGGGTGGCGCCTCCTTGTTCTCAATCATGTATAGTATTTTGCCCCAGCAGCAGTAAACACCTAGCTCTTTTCTTACGAGAGAGAGGTCTCTTAGAAACAGGCTGAAGGTGTCACTTCTCAAACTGAACCTGCTCACAACGCGGCGACGTCTGGGTGACAAGAGTGCTCCTTTCGTGCTCTATTTGTGGCATTCGCTGTCTGGCTCATATCGCTTTGCTGTCAGATGATAGACTTTTCAAAAAAATTTCTAATGTCACTTTTGTACTTTTTTAAATAAAGTATGTTTAACTGTTGGGCTCTCAATAATTTGTGAAATCAGTGTTTTTAAAAAATTTTCTGTAATGTTAATGGGAAAATTCAGCAATAAACTTATTTATATGAATTCTGTATAAGTACTTTTCTTGCACTGTAGATAGGACATTACGATGATGTAAAAACAACCTCGAGCTATTGTCGCACTATCAGAAAGGGATTGGCAGGAGTGGGAAACTGCCGGGGGTGGAGAGGTGGGGTGGGATTGGCAGTTGAGGGAGACTGCCAGGGGAGGGAGGGGCACACCTCATCAACCAGGGCACCTGCATGATGAACATTTGTGTACCTAACCCTGAACTGAACCCCGTATCTTTAAAATAAGAAAAACGAACAAAAATTCATTATTTTCTGTACGTGGAATTGTGTCAATTAAGATTGGTCGCAAATAATAGCTAAAAACCAAGTCTGGCAAGGCTTAAGCAAAAAAAGGAATTTATAAGAAGCTCTCCAGTCAGGGTTACAGGGTTCTAGGTTATAGGACTTAATGAACAGTCTTTTCAGGGAGCTGCTTTTGTAAGGATTTTGCTCTGCCCATTGCCTCCCTGTATTGCTTCCCTCACGATTCAGATACTCAGGAGGCCGCCAGTGGTCTGGGGAAGGCGGTTTATCCACCAAGGCGGAGAGGTCTGTTGGGCATGTAAAGTGTGTCCCTACGTTACTTTTTCATTCCACGGCCAGTTTATGCTAAGGGAGTTTTAACACTAGCGGAAGAATTAGCAGTCTGGAAGCAAATTCGCTTAAACTTGAGACTGCATGGATGAGTCTTTTCAAGGCCTAGAAAGGTAAGCCATGTTTGTTAATACAAAGCCATTTTCCTTCTAACTAGAAAAGCTTTGGTTTGTGCTAATTTGCTTCTCTATTTGTGGAAATAGATTGTTACGGGTACTCAGAGGACTTTGATTAGCAACATTTAGGACAAATTATAGCAGACTTGAATGGAAGTGCTGGTCGACAAGGATGGGCAATGCTGATCAAAATACTACATTTTAGCTGGGCACAGTGGCTCACGCCTGTAATCCCAGCACTTTGGGAGGCGGAGGCAAGAGGATGGCCTGAATCCAGGGGTTTGAGACCAGCCTGGACAACTTGGCAAGACCTCGTCTCTACAGTAAATCAAAAAATTAGCTAGGCATGGTGGTGTGCACCTGTAGTTCCAGCTACTTGGGAAGCAGAGGTAGAAGTATCACCTGAATGACTGACTCAAAAAAAAAAAAAAACCCCAAAAAACTACATCCTGCTCGTGTTATATGCCACAGAATATACCTTATCACTATGCAGAAGCCTGAAGGAAACTAAGAAACTCCATTTCACACCATGGGTTAACAGACTACATTTTACAAAAAGATCGTAATACGATGTATTAGAATTCCTTCCTATTAAAATGTTTTCAGTTCCTGGTTATAGTAAGTATAAGGTAAGTATAAATTCTGTTCTCTCTGGGAGTTGTCAGCTATACTGACAGATCATTATTTTTTAACCTCTATTCAGAACTAGCCACAATTGCAAAAAGACAGTTTTTTCTCCTCATCAATTCTTTTATTTGATGAAAACATGAGGTCATCTCAGTTATAAGAAGAGTTTCTGGAAAAATGACATTGTGAGGAACTTGAAGCCAGAGTTAAATACTAATCCTTTAGCCCCTTAGACCACGGTGCTTTGAGTTTTAAAAGATTCAGCTTAGTTTTACTTATTTTGTATGTTTTGAGTTTGAGTCTCTCTCTGTCGCCCAGGATGGAGGGCAGTGGCATGATCATGGCCACCACTGCCTCGACCCACGAGGCTCAGGAGATCCTTCGGTCTCAGCCTTCCCAGCAGCTGGTACTAAAGGTGCACACCTCCATGCCCAGCTAATTTTTTTTCATTTGCTGTAGAGATGAGGTCTTGCCATGTTGCCCTGGCTGGTCTCAAACCCCTGCACCCGAGCATCCTCTTGCCTCCACCTCCCAAGGTGCCGGGGTTACAGGCATGAGCCACTTAGCTTGGCTCAACTTAGTTTTACAAATGTCCATTTAAGCACCTATTGACCAGCCAGGCGCTGTGGCTCACACCTGTAATCCCAGCAATTTGGGAGGTGGAGGCAAGAGGACTGCCTGAGCTCAGGGGTTCGAGACCAGCCCGGGCAACATAGCGAGACCTCGTCTCTATAATACACCAAAAAAATAGGCAGGCATGGTGTCGTGCACCTGTGGTTCCAGCTACTTGGAAGGCTGAGGTGGAAGAATTGCTGAGCCCAGCAGGTCACGGCTGCAGTGGCCATGAGCGTGTCACTGCACTGCAGCCTGGGTGACAGAATTCAACTCAAAAGAAAAAAAAGGAACCTACTGACCATTCGACAACTCAGATAAATTATTTATTTATTTATTTAAGGATAAAGATTGAAAAGCTTGATAAGTCATTTACACTTAATAAAATACAGATTCTGACACAGAATAATAGCTTAAAGTCCATTCTGATCAGCAAGGCATCTAAGAATAGATAACTAGAATTCACTTAGCATTTTACAAGCCATTTTAATTAGAAATTACATCCTATATACAGGTGTTATTCCAAGAAGTTTCATTCCATTGGCTAGGACAGAACGGACAGCTTTGAAAAGATGAAGTCTGGCCTACAAAATAAATGAAAGAATGATTAAGTGTTCAATTCAATAACAGGCTCGCTACCTATAAATAAGAATGGTTTTATTTATTTTTACTTTTAAATTTTTTTTTGAGTCGGAGTCTCACTCTGTAGCCCAGGTGGGAGTGCAGTGGCATGCTCATGGCCACCACAGCCTCAACCTGCTGGGCTCCGGTGATCCTTCCACCCCAGCCTTCCAAGTAGCTGGAATTAGAGGCGTGTGTTACCACGCCCAGCTTATTTTTTGATTTATTGTAGAGATGAGGTCTTGCCATGTTGCTCAGGCTGGTCTTGAACCCCTGAGGTCAAGCAATCCTCTCGCCTTGGCCTCCCGAAGTGTTGGGATTACAGGCTCAAGCCACCGCACCCAGCCTAAGAAGTAATTCTTTCTTCTAATTCAAAGTAGGAACTATATCTCAAAATGCCCTAGAGTTTACCACAGACAAGATGACAAGATCAACTCCTAGCATCTCTTATGGTAAGACGGTGCACAAGGTGTCATGGGGTGGAAGTGGCAGTATCTTCACAGTATGGCTTCAGAGAAGGGGATCGTGTCCCTGTAACACCTGATGTAGGAAAATGTGTATGCTGGGAAGTGTATACCATGGGTCGTTACTGCCCAGTCAACACTGGCTGTTACTGCCTAATGGCTGAGTCAGTATGTACGCTTATGTAGTCGAACAACAGAATGCTATTTGGGAAACATTTACAGACTGACTTAGTAATGTCAGTCTGCGGATGCTAGGGATTCTACTGAAGACATTCCACATAACGTACCCCGGCCACTTCAGGAGGACTCTCCTTTATTTGTAGTGTCTTGTGTGCCACAGCTGCAAGATGACTGGAACAGGAAGAGAGAAATCATGAGTACTAGCAGTGATTTCCTGTTGTAACATGAGCTTGATGTCTAACCTTATTCCCTCAAATCAAAGCCTAGGACCATTACTTACAAATTGAAAAGTTGAGACTGGAATTCACTGCTTTTCGACAACAGACAAGATACACGACACTCAAGCGTTAGATTTTGACCTGGTTCTACTAACAGGCGGGAAATGCTTAAGATTATGATTTTGTCGTCAGTTTTATAAATAGAGGAGGTTCCTTTCTAATAATTAGTTTTTCCTCATTGAGGCAGCCTACAATTAAGAGTGTAACACGGCCTGGCCGTGTCCCCCAAGCAGTGAGGAGGTGAGGTGGACACCAATCCACCTTGCACATATACCGCCCACTCTTATTTCAAGCATCTTTTCTGTTTACACAGCATGTAAATCAAGGTAAGACTTCCTTTTAATGATGAAATATCATTTCATAAGACTTTCCGCCTTCTTCACCCAAAAATGTCCAAGTGGCACTTAAAGGAAGAGAAAAATCTTATCTAAATCCGGGGAAGACAAGGCAAAAGGTATAATCAAGAAAATTGGCCTGGCAAGTCTCAGATTTCAGTAGCTCTTGAGTAAAAGCAAAATTCCCTTTCTTAAATTGTTTTATGGGATGATACATTTGTCGCATTACAAGAATGCATTCGACTTTGATTCAAAGGTTTTAAAAGGCGCCATAAAAGTTCTATCGGGGTCACTGATTTGCCTCCAGTTAATTCTCTGTTCTCTGGCTGGCTGATTTTTCTGTGCCTCCACTTAGAACCCCTTGTGGATCTCGCTGCCCTGAAAGAAGTCTAAACGCCTCAATACACAGCAGAAAGGCTTGTACGCACTTCAGTTCTCATCCCTCCCGGGACAATGCTTATGGCTCCTTTAGTGTATCATGTTCTTGCTCAACTCTGGGCTGCTTCTCCTTCCTAGCTATGTTGCTTCTCATCAATATCTACTTTTTTCCTCAGAGGAGCTTCCTCTGATCCTTCAAGGCTGAGCTGGGTGCCCTAACTTTGTCTCTGATGTGCACTCCATCACACCATCGATGCACTGTGCTGTAACTATCTAGGTAGCTGTCAGTTCCTGTTCACCAGACTACAGTGACTGTACTTTATATCACTGAATGAATGAATGAACATTAACTGTGAACGTACAACGATGAATCAAGAATTCTTATGACATAAAGCACATTAATTTTTCAGCCAAGGGACTTTATAGGAAACCTTTAGATGAAAGAAAAGATCCTTGTCAGGTCTCAAACGTCATTCACACCGGAAAACAGGAAGATTATAAAGTACCTCAGAGTTAGAAGGTAGCTGACAATGTGCCGGGGTTGAAGGTCCTGAGACGATCTATAAAGCACCTCGTCGAACCTAGGAGAAAGCAAGCAGAGCAGCGGGCAAGGACAGGCTGTGCACCCTGCCCCAGGCCACGACACCAAGAAGGCAAAAGGTCTTGGATGTAAGACAGACTTGGCATCAGTAAGAGCAGAAGACACAGGAGAGAAATCCTGTGTGCAGTTGAAGGCAGAAGCACATCTTTCTTTCTTACAGAGTCCTTAAAGGCAGGCACTTTCTAAATCATCTTGATCTTCCTTAGACCTAGTCCAGAGCAGAAGTTTAAATCATGGCTGTTAAACTGGATGCAAAAAGCCTCCAGCCTACATAGTCTACCTACAAACTAGCCTACATAGTCTACCGTCAATGTTAAGAAAACCGAGATGGCTTATTTTTCCTTATATTAGCTACATGAGTAAACTTTTCTGATCCCAAGAAAGAACCCCTGACCACCACATGACAAACAAAACTGTTATGTTCATCCACTTCCTTTTTTTTTTTTTTGAGTGGGAGTCTCACTGTCACCCAGACTGGAGTGCGGTGGCCGCTCCCGGCCACTGCAGCCTCGACCTGCTGGGCTCTGGCGATCCTTCCACGTAGCTGGAACTACAGGTGTGCACTACCACGCCCAGCTAATTTTTTTTTGATTTATTGTAGAGATGAGGTCTCGCCAAGTTGCCCAGGTGGATCTCGAACCCGCGGGCTCAGGCAATCCACTCACCTTGGCCTCCCAAAGCGCGAGATTACAGGCTGAGCCACCGAGCCCGGCCACCCACTTCCTTTTAGAGGACTGCTCTCTACTGAAAAGGCTGGCTTCACCAATAATGCTTGTGAGAGCTAAAAGGTGTGATCTCTCACCTAGGGTGGGGGCATCAGATAGACATGAGTATCTGAGACAGTGATCTGAAGCCAAGAGGCAAATGAAGGACTTACTGTCACTGGGGAGCAGCACAAAGGCAGGAATTTCCCTTCACTTGCCACAGACGGGGAGAAGATGCTGCTTTTGAAAACTAAAAGGTAATGCTCCTATCGGGTTTTACAAGGGTTGGAGGAGACCAGGCATCTGTGCTAATTCAGCGAAGTTTGACCTTGAGCACTGGCCCTCAAAAGGTGGACAATTGCTTTTTAGGCATACCTTTGGGAAAGCTCTAGAGGCAGAAGGCAGCTACTGGCCTGCTGACATGAGTGGTGGGCAAAAAAGTCAACAGACTTTTTTTCTTTTTTTTTGAGTTGGAATCTCACTCTGTCGCCCAGACTGGAGTTCAGTGGTTGCTCCTGGCCACTGCAGCCTCGCCCTGCTGGGTTCCGGCGATTCTTCCACCTCAGTCTTCCAAGTAGCCGGAACTACAGGTGCACGCTACCACGCCCAACTAATTTTTGATTTATTGTAGAGATGAAGTCTCGCCAAGTGGCCTGGACAGGTCTCGAACCCGTGGGCTCAGGCAATCCACTCGCCTCAGCCTCCCAGTGTGCTGGGATGACAGGCTGAGCCACCGAGCCCGGCCGAAAACAGCCATTTCAATAAGCAGAATAGACTTGATGATACCAGGAAACCTTCATACCTGAGAAGATGCTGGAGAATTGAAACAGACTGTGGCTCTTGTAAACAAGCAGTGTTGAAGTCATTCAGATAACCACATCCAAAAGTCTCTTCCAAACTGTCAGTGCATATTTCAAGTTAAAACAGGAAAGGATTAAACAAGTCATTCAAGAGCTCATAGCTGTAAGTGGTGAACATCACCTCATAATATGCAGTTTAAATCTCTTTAAAGTAGCCCTAGACTTTGATGACAATGTTGTTTGACCAGATACTTCAATTTTCCCTAAATCTGTTTCCTGCGGAGGAAACAGTATAATCTCTTTGGCAAGGTTATAATGAGGACTAAATATACAAAAAAATATTTCTACACAGGTGGTCAATAGACTTTTTTAAAAGGTTCGGATAGGAGATGTTAGAAAAGCCCAGAAAACGGGGTCTGTGGTCTCAGAATCACACCAGGCAAGACCCCGGCTGGGGAAGGCCAGCACAGCACAGCACTTCCCTGCAGGCTCTCTCACCTGTAGAGGCGGGCGTGTGTGTACTGCAGGAAGACTCCTGTGTCCCCGCGACTCTGGAAGACACGATCCCAGCTGAACTGGTAGTCCGATAAGAGTAACCCCTTGAAGTCCTAAAATGGCAGAGTGAATCTTCAGTGCAGGATTTGCAATAGGACCAAACAAAAGGATCTCACAGGCAGGAGTCTTAACTGACCTGAATGATGAGTGCTGCAAGCCCGACCCTCTCTGCAGTCTCCGGCGGGTTCGCAAGTTCTTTCGTTGCTGAAACAGACAAAGGCAGCTGTCTTTACCCTGCAAGACACTGTGCCAGAATCATGGATCAAAGTGAAGATAAAAATCTGTCCAAAAATATGCTGACAGTCAAGAACAAAACAAAAAGGATTTACTTTCCTATTTTACCTTTGATAATGACATTTCCACTGCTTACAGTAAAGGGGAAGAAATCTAAATTTAGTTTTCTCACAAATACCCCTTGTAAGACATTAACTATATCTGATACTTGGTTTTCCAAGGGTGAAGATTAAACCAGGTCGCAAGGACTTGTGACTTGTATCCGACTGATCACATGGGAACTTCACACGCCCACTCCGACAACGGAACGACAAGGCTAACCTGTCCGTGGAAAGGGGACTGAGGTTGTATCACCTCAGATCACCAAAACGAGCAACTCCCCAGCAACAAGTCTAGAAATTCTGACTTCAGATTAGTAAAAGTTACTTTGGTTGTTAGTGACATTTCAAGGGAAGAACAGTCACGAATCGCACTGCCCAATTTTTTGTCCAACAAAAAATTAAAGTAACATGTAAGTTATGACTTTAACAACAAGAAACTGAATTCACTCTTGATGGAAGCCATGTTCTGTAGCATCCTTAATCGAATCTCATTTAAAACATCTTCCAGAAAGGTGACATCCCCTCTGCGTGTCTTCATTCCCTGCACTACCCCAAAGGGCACATGCTGGCACCTGAAAGAGAGCGGCCATTCGGTTGACAGAACACGAAACAGGAGCTGCTGGTCAACGCAGAGAACAGTAATACCCTTTCAGAGAGCAGTCTGAACATTAACCCTTATAGTGGAGTTTTAAAACATTCATAAAATAAGGGGCACAACCTCATCAACAAGGGCAACTGCATAATGAACATCTGTGTACCTACCCCTGAATTGCACCCCACGTCTTTAAAATTAAAAATAAAAATAAAGGCTGGGTGTGGTGGCTTGAGCCTGAAATCCCAGCACTTTGGGAGGTCAAGGAGAGAGGATTGCCAGAGTCCAGGAGTTCGAGACCAGCCTGGGCAACTTGGTGAGACCTCGTCTCTACAATACATCAAAAAATTAGCCGGGTGTGGTAGTGTGTGCCTGTAGTTCCAGCTACATGGATGGCTGAGGTGGAAGGATCGCCTGAGCTCAGCAGGTCAAGGCTGTGGTGGCCATGAGCGTGCCACTGCACTCCAGCCTGGGCGACGGAGTGGTACTCCAACTCAAAAAAAAAAAAAAAAATAAAGTAAAATAAAATAAAAATCCATATAATGAAATATGACTTGTTGTATGCCACAAAAGACATTATGCACATAGCTTCATTTTACAGAGAAGGTAACTAGTGTGTGATTAATTACTAGTTGCCTTTATGAGAAAAAGGAGACGAGGATTCAGAATTGTTGCTTGCCTGCTTTTTGAGTTGGGGTCTCCCTCTGTTACCCAGACTGAAGACTGGAGTGCAGTGGCATGATCAGGACGATCATGGCTCACGGCAGCCTTGACCTCCTGGACTCAGCACCCTGAGTAGCTGGGACTACAGGTGCATGCCACCACGCCCAACTAATTTTGTTTTTTTTTTTTTTGGTAGAGACAAGGTTTCACTATGCCCAAGCTAGTCTCAAATGCCTGGGCTCAAGCAATTTGTTCGCCTCTGCTTCCCAAAATGCTGGAATTTCCAGGCATGAGCTACCATGCCTGGCCAGGATTCAGAATTTTAAAAATTAAGCCACTGAGAGCACATATTTAATAAAAATAAACTTATTAAATGTTTATAATGTGGAAATTAAAACCAAGAGATGAATTAATACAAAAATCAGATCTACTTTTCATACTAGTACCTTGAAACAAAGAATTGAAGTTTAAATGAAAAACTTGAACCACTAGGTACGCTTTGGGGCTCAGCGGACCTAGCAAATCTTTACTGACCCTGAACAGGCAATTAGGAAAAGGCAGACACTACCTTTCTGCCCAGCCATATCCCATGATCTTCAGCATTTGGAACACTTGCTGGAAATGTTTTTTTTGTCCTTTATCTGTCTTGGGAAGAAAAATGTATTTTAAAAGAACGGTGATACACTGATCTACACAAGTAAGTTGGATCTGAATCAAATTAACATACTTGAGTTGTGACACACTGAAGTCACTGTCAGTCAGCATGTTTTAAATAAACACACAAGGAAGACGCCCCTAGAAAAGCATCTAAGCTGAGTGCTCTACAGGATAGGAAAGCAAGAGCGGAAGCCTTCACTGAGTCAGGAAGAAACATGAACTCCAGTCTTCTGAGTATTCTATTTAAAATCCTTCCCTCTCAGCTGTTATGACCTTCACCTTCAAGAAAACCAAAGCTAAGCACTAAAAAGATGTCTGACGGAAATTTTTCTTCAAGGAAGGTTGCACATGAAAAGGAAGGAAAGGGGAGAAGATACTAGAATACCACTCAGCAATAAAAAGAAAAAACTACAGACACACACAACAACTCAGGGGCATTCATTATACTGAGAAAAAGCCAATCTCAAAGGTTACATATTACATGATTCCATTTATATTACATCCTCAAAGTGACAAAACTGTTGTGATGCAGAACAGAGCAGTGGTTGTCAAGGATTAGGGTTGAGATGAAGGTGTGATTATTAAACTAACCCTGAGGGAGTCACTTCGGTGATGGAACAGTTCTGTATTCTAAACGTGGTGATGGTTACGTGAATCTATACATGTGATTAAATTTAATAAAACATCCATACATGCACAAAAGAGTACACACAAAAACTGGTGAAATGTGAATAAGGTCTCTGCCAATGTCAAGCTAGGTGAAGGGTATATGGAAACACTGTACCATTTTGAAACTTCTTGTGAGTCTTAAACTTTTTCAAAAAAAAAATTATTTTAAAGCAACGGCATTACAGTGACCTATACATATTAATTTCACATAACCATTTTCCTGATGCCAGTAAATTTTTGTTACTATTAAACAATGTAAACTTTTAATTTTTTTTTTTTTTTGAGTTGGAGTCTCACTCTGTGGCCCAGGCTGGAGTACAATGTCATGCTCACGGCCACCGCAGCCTCAACCTGCTGGGCTTATGAGATCCTTCCGCCTCAGCCTTCCAAGTAACTGGAACTATGGGAGTATGCCTGGCTAATTTTTTTTTTTAATTGTAGAGATGAGGTCTGACCCAATTGTCCAGTCTGGTCTTGAACCCCTGAGCTCAGGCAATCCTCTGACTCGGCCTCCCAAAGTGCTAGGATTACATGTTTGAACCACTGTACCTGGCTAAACTTTTCATTTTTAAGTTTTTAAAGTTTTAAATGGAAGCTGCCACGTTAATAATGCTGAATTCTCTCTGTAGTTTAACAAAATTATTTCTCTATAGTTCTTCAACATGGCATCCAATTTCTATCTCTGATATTTTATGATTTAGGGATCATAACATTTTGTTCTTTACTGTGATTACTTACCACATAAATCATTGTATCAAAATTATATTTGTCCATTCGATCTATAGCAGCTGCAAGATCTCTGAAAAAAATGGCCACAAGTCAAGAGTTACTAAGCAGATCTCGGAAGTAATTTGTTTTACCTATTTAATAGCAATAAAGATTTTCTAATCAAGCACACCAATTACCCCACAGCCTGGGGCATCTCACCCATACTTGTGTATCAATAATTTGGTAAAATAATAACAAAAAATAGGTTTGAGAAAAAGTAATAACGAAAGCACTGGGAAAAGTAATAAAAATCAAAAATAAATAAACTAAAACAAGTAGTAATAATAACTAAAATAGTTCTGTGCAGAGTGTCTTCCAAGTAAATATTTTATGACTAATTAAGCCTATACTGAAAAGAATCACCTAATTTTTACTTATCTGCAATGCATTCTCTTCTTCTTGAGTTAGAGTCTCACTGTGTCGCCCAGGCTGGAGTGCAATGGCACGCTCATGGTCACCGCAGCCTCAACCTGCTGGGCTCAGGAGATCCTTCTGCCTCAGCCTTCCAAGTAGCTGGATATGATACTGGAAGGACTAATAAAAAAAAAACAAAAGCTCCTCGATTTTTTGAAGTGTTGAGGATCATCAAAATATCGTTAGTACACAACCTCACGACCCCAACATTGCACAGAACATGCATTTTAGATGGAGGCAAAAACTAGGTCTTGAGGGGCAAAAAGGATCTTATTCTTTATGCATAAAGCACAGGCATGCATACAATAATCACACAGATACAGAATATCTGTGGTGTTGATATTTCATGAGGGTTGGCGGTTAGGAGAAATATGGCTACAAATATGGTTAAATATGAGGGTTTATAACTTTAAAAAGGTTGAGAAACACTAGCACAGATGATCACAAAAATGATATCACATATGGATACCCATGTCATAGTTTTTAGTTTTAGGCAAAACAAAGATAAACCTTTTGACCTGATGAAAAAAACAAAGACAAGAATCTTATTAAGAAAAAGTTCTAGGCTGAGCTTGTAGAAACTGAATTTGAAAGCCAGAAGAAATGCCAGGCCATTTAGTCCTGGTCTCTCATTTCACATTGTAGAGAATCATGGCCCAGCGAGTTATGTGATGGTCAAGTTCTGAGAACAAAAATCTAGTCTCCAGCCTCACAGCTTGCTCCTTTCAGCGATCCCCTGCACTTTGCTTTGTCTGCTATAACAACTACTTTAATTTACACCACCCCACACAAATATATGCTGTAAGAATCCCAGTAAGAAGCAGAAACAACTAAAGTTAAAGCAAACTAAAAAAATCAAACACTTCAACAAACGGCAAAGGACAATTCTTTTCCCAGAGGAAAAAGAGAAAGTACAGGTGTTAAGGTAAATATACCAAAAAATCTAGACCTAATGACAGCTTGAAAAAGGCACCAGACCAGGAGAGTCATGGAGACTTTATATCATGGAGCCTCTATTTTGATAGGAAGTTTCTTTTCCCAAAGAAAAATATAGGTGTTGAAAAATCTAGACCCAATGATAGCCCAAAAAAGACAACAACCAGATCAGGACAGTTACAGAGTCTTTATGACAGGGAGCCTCTGTTCTCAATGGATACTTCTTATAACCACTGTGCAAGGGTTTACTGATTTAATCGGTCTAGCAATAATAAGCTGGCACAAAAAATGTTCTACTATATATATATTTTTAATCTAGAAAAATAATATACCTTTTAGACACATGAGTTCTTCTCACTTCTTAACCCCAATTACATGGAATAGCTAAATGGAAATGTCAAAAAGTAATAAAAGGTAAGAGGTGAGTTATCTAAGGGTCAGTAAGAGACTTGATTGGGTATTTGAAGTTGTCTGGAACAAATGATGACAGCTAATAACAACTACAATAAAATATCTTTTTTATTTTTTATTTTTTGAGTTGGAGTCTTGCTCTGTCGCCCAGACTGGAGTGCAGGCACATGCTCATGGCCACCGCAGCCTCGACCTGCTGGGCTCAAGCGATCCTTCTGCCTCAGCCTTCCAAGTAGCTGGAACTATAGGCGTGTGTCACCACACCCAGCTAATTTTTTGATTTATTATAGAGATGAGGTCTCGCAAGTTGCCCAGGCTGGTCTTGAACCCCTGTGCTCAGGCAATCCTCTTGCCTCTGCCTCCCAAAGTGCTAGGATTACAGGCATGAGCCACCGCACCCGGCCAATAAAATAACTTTTATGTTATAAAAGCAGTCTGTGCCTAATATAACACTCGGGTCTCAGAGACACCTTTGCTAGCAGTGCTGGTATGGTCATGTTTGCTTGTCTGGATTTTCCTGTCCGATCTTCTCTTCCCTTCCAGCTTTGTCACAGAAATAAGTGTGCCTGAGAAACACAGCTGCTGACTAACAGAGACTGCCCCCGCCCCAGAGGTCAGTCCCAGAGGTGGCTGAAAAAAGACATAAGCAACATGGCCGGCTTCTCCCTCGACCTATTTTACCACAACCACTATGAGGTTTGGCATTTACGTGCATGTGAGATGGTCTTGATGTGGTCACCTTTAAGCACGCATTTCCTGCCAATCTGCAACTGCAAAATACTTACAGTTGATTACGAAGTACTTCAGTTTTATAGGTTGTAGAACAACGTACTCACCTGTGGAATCCTATGATGTTTAATTAATGATAAGCAGTCTGTAATGTGTAAGCAATAGATTTAGAACCTTCAACTGGAATTCAGTCACAGTTTTGAGGATAAAATGATTGTCTTGACAAAGAACATGAAGTCACAGACACATTTCAATGCTAAGCCTCACAGGAGGTACAAACCTGGTTGCATAGAGAGAGGTCCCGTCACTTCGCATGACAGTACACATTGAGGAGGGGTCACCATTCCCAGAGAGATCCACAACAGCAGTTCCTTTCCTAGAAATGTGAAAGGTAATTCTGAAGCAACATAGTACATCAGGACCTTTAAAGGTATAGTACCCCCTGCACACACATGTTTATTGCAGCACTATTCACAATAGCAAAAACATGAAACCAATCATGCTGCCCATCGAAACTGGACTGGATAAAAAAAATGTGATAGATAAACACAATGGAATATTACGTGGAAGGACAGAAGAAGAAGGACAAACAGACAGACTTCGCAGCAACTTGGGTGGATTTAGAGTCTATAATACTCAGTGATTTATCACAGAAACAAAGAACACAGTGCACATGTTCTCACTCATAAGTGAACCCTGAACATTTACCATAATCATATAAGAAAAGGATTAGCAGTAGCCAGAAACTGCCGGGGGTGGGGCATAAAATGAATAAGGGTACCTGATCTCAAACCAGGCAGAGTGGAGACCAAAGGGAGGTCCAAACTTTACCTGTACGATGACCACTTGTATACCTATTCCTGAATTGTATGTACTCCACATCTTTAAAATAGAAAATTTTTAAAATATAGTATCTAAAACATTATCTTTGGCAAGCCAGAAGTTATTTCCATTATTCAAAAAGCAATAAACAACGTGAATTCAAGCTTTAACTAACAATGAAAAAAATCAAGAAATAATATGACTGATAAATCTCTTAAGCATGGGTATGACTGAATTAATATTTGGTTATCTTATCTATTTTAAATCAATAGCTCTGGATAAGGTACTCAGACAAAAACCTTTGATATACCCAGTTGAGAAATGAGATGTAGCTGCAGCTTAACTATGAAATTCTCCTTCTAATTCTCCACCAATTCTCCTTCTAATCCAAGTTATTATAACATTCAATATTGGGTTAATTTTTAACATGCCAGAAATATCCAAGTATAAAAAATCACAGAATTCTGTTATTGTCTTTCCTGCCTGGAATAAACTGGAATTTGTATATGACAATCTAAATTTTCCTTTAAGGACATTACTGAGGATGATATCAACCACATGCTTCATGTCTTCCTCATAAGGATGACAGGAGAAATTTTGCTCTGGTACTAAGAAAAGTGATGCTTCTCTTAAGCAAATGGCTTGCTTCTATGTTACAGATGCCTGGGCTCCTATGACTGGTACTGTTTCTGTCTGTTTAGCAAACAGGAAGTAAAAGCTAAATTAGAAAGCAAGTAGGAAAGAAACAAATAAAAGGCATCCAAATTGCAAAAAAAAAAAGAAGTTAAATTGTCTTTGCAGGCAGCAAGATCTTATATAGGGAAATCCTAAAGGCTCCATCAAAAAAGTGTTAGAAGTAATAAATGAATTCAGTAAAGTCACAGGATACGATAAGAACATACAAACATCAGTAGCATTTTAATACACTAACAAACTATCCAAAAAAGAAATCAAGAATAACAATCCCATTTACAATAACAACAACAAAAACAAAAAATTAAAATACTTAGGAATAAATTTAACCAAGGAGGTGAAAGAGCCATATGCTAAGAACTATATGACACTGATAAAAGGAATCGAGACACAAATAAGTGGAAAGACACCCCACGTTCATGGATGGGAAGAGTTGATGTTGTAAAAATGTCCATACTGGGCAACCCCCTCGGGTCTCCTCCCAGTGTGGGAGCTTTTCTGTCCTCTCAATAAATCCTGCTTTCTAAAAACAAAGTCCATTTACTCAAAATAATCTACAGCAGTGGTCCCCCAACCTTTTTGGCATTAGGGACCAGTTTTGCAGGAGACAATTTTTCCAAGGACCAGGGGTGAGGGTGGATGGTTTTGGGATGAGTCAAGAACATAACATTTATTGTATACTTTATTTTTATTATTATCACATTGTAACATGCAATGAAATAATTATCCAACTCACTATAAAAAGAGGCACAGACAGAAGTAATAAATAAAATAATGGATGGGCCACATGTGCACTAAAATAATTATCAGATTCTAACTTAAAGTCTGCCACATCAACTCACTTGCCACTCACTGACAGGTTTTGATACGAGTCTGCAAGTAATTGATTTATTATGGTCTCTGTGCAATCAAACCTCACTGCTAATGTTAATCTGTATTTGCGGCCACTTCCATCACTGCCTCAGTTCCAACTCAGATCATCAGACATTAGATTCTCATAAGGAGCATGCAACCTAGATCCCACACATGCACAGTTCACAATAGGATTTGTGCTCCTATGAGAATCTAATGCCACTGCTGATCTGACAGGAGACGGAGCTCAGACAGTAATGCAAGTGATGGGGAGCAGCTGTAAATAGAGATGAAGCTTCCCTCGCTGGCTCATCCACCGCTCACTTCCTGGTACACGGCCCGGTTCCTAACAGGTCACGGACTGATGCCAGTCTGTGACCTGGGGGTTGGGGACCCCTGATCTACAGATTCAACACAGATTAATAGTGTTATTAAAATTCCAACACTTTTCACAGACATAGAAAAAGTGATGCTACAATTCATATGAAAAACGAAAAAACAAAATAGCCAAAGCAATAGTGAGCAAAAAGGTCAAAGCCAGAGGTATCACACTATCTAATCTCAAAATCTACTATGGACCTAGAGCAATCAAAACAGCATCCTTCTGTCACAGAAAAAAAAGATCAGCGAAACAGAATAGAGAGCCCAAATACAAATCCGCACATTTATGGTCAACTAAACTTTGACAAAGGTACCAAGATCACACAACAAGAAAAGGACAGTTTCCAACAGATGGTGCTGGGAACACCGAATGTCCAGATGGAGAAGAATGAAACTCACCATATACAAAAATCAACTCAAAGTGGATTAAAGACTTAAACCTAAGACCTGAAACCATAAAACTACTTTAAGAAAACATAGGGTAAAGGTGTTTGACATTCAATAAAAGTCTTGGCAAAGATTTCTTGGGTATAGGCCCCAAAACTCAAGCAACAAAAGCAAAAATAGACAAACAGAATTGCATTAAACTAAAAAGCTTCTGCACAACAAAGGAAACAATCAAGAAAGTAAAGAGACAACTTGTGGAATGGGAGAAAATATCTGAAAAATATAAAGTGATAAGCAGTTAATATTCAAAATATACAAAGAATTCAAACAACTCAATAGCAAGAGAAACAACCCAATTTTTAAAAATAGGCCCAAAACATGTATAGACATTTCTCAAAAGAAGACATACAAATGACCAACAGGTATATGAAAAGTTGTTCAATGTCACTAATTATCAGGGAAATGCAAATCAAAACTATAATGAGTTATCATTTCACACCCATTAGGATGGTTTTGAAAAATAACAGATAACAAATGTTGCATATGTTGGTGGGAATGTAAGTAAGTACAGTCATTACAGAAAACAGTACGGAGGTTCTTCAAAAAATTGAAAATAGAACTACCATATGTTCCAAAGATTTCACATCTAGGTATATATCCAAAGGAAATGAAATCACCATGTCGAAGAGATATATGCACTGCCATGTTCATCACAACATTATTCAAAATAGCCAACATATGGAAACAACCTAAGTGTCTATCAGTAGATGAATGCATAAAGAAAATGCAGTATGTGGTCAGGCTTGGTGACTCAGCCTATACTCCCAGCACTTTGGGAGAGTGAGGCGAGTGGATTGCCTGAGCCCGCGGGTTCAAGACCAGCCTGGGAAACTCGGTGAGAACTCATCTCTACAAGAAAAAAAAATTAGCCGGACATGGTAGCGTGCGCCTAGAGTTCGGACTACTCGGAAGGCTGAGGCAAAAGGATCGCCGGAGCCCAGCAGGTCGACGCTGTGGTGGCCATGAGAGTGCCACCGCACTCCAGTCTGGGTGAAAGAGTGAGACTTCAACTGAAAAAAAAAAAAAAAGAAAATGCAGTATACACACACACACACACACACACACACACACACACCCCTCTCAAAATACTATTCAGCCTTAAAAGGAGGAAATCTTGTCATCTGCAACAACATGGAAGGACATTATGCTCAGTGAAATAAGGAATGCACAGAAAAACAAATTCCGCATAGTCTCATTTATATGTGGAATCTTAAAAATTCGAATTCATAGAAGCAAAGAGTAGAATGATGGTTACTACTGGCAGGGAATAGGGAGATGTTAGTTAAAGGCTACAAAGTTTCAGTTAGACAGGAGGAATCAGTTTTGGAGACCTGTACAGCATGGCGGATATAATGAATAATAATGGATAGCATACTTGAAAACTGCTTAAAAAGTATATTTTAAATGTTCTCATCACAGGTAGGTGTATGAGTTGATGGATACGTTCATTAGCTTTTTTTTTTTGAGTCAGGGTCTCAGGCTGTCACCCAGGTACAATTACGACTCACCGCAGCTCAAACTCCTAGGCTCAAGCTATACTACCACCTCAGCCTCCCAAACAGTGGGACTACAGGCAGCGCCATCACGTCCGCTAATTTTTTGATTTTTTTTTTTTTTGCAGAGACAAGGTCTTCCTACGTTGCCTACGCTGACCTTGAACTTCTGGGCTCAAGCAATTCTTCCACCTTGGTCTCCCCAAGGTGTGGGCCACCACGCCTGGCCCATTTTACTCTTTCAAATGCCTGTCATATGATACCTATTATCATAAGCTGCCATCAGTATTTTTTGAAAAGGGATTTTTTTAAAAAGGTAAAGTTGAGTCAGAAGAAGTTCTATTTTCTTTTTTCATTTATGCCATTATCTGGCTGTGTGACCTTAGGCAGGACACTTTTAATTTTCTGCGTTTCAGTTCCCTCCCATATAAAAAACAAATAACATCCTTTTTCCCAACATTAGCAGGCTTTTGTTATGGCAGCAAAATACAGCACGTGAGAAAGTACTTTGAAGAGGAAAAAGCACTTTTTAAAAATGCCAAGGCTGCTGGGCTCGGTGGCTCAGCCTGTAATCCCACGCCTTTGGGAGGCTGAGGTGAGTGGATTGCCTGAGCCCGCAGGTTCGAGACGAGCCTGGGCAGCGAGATCTCATCTCTGCAATAAATCAAAAAATCAGCCGGGTGTGGTAGCGCATGCCTATAATTCCGGCTACTCGGAAGGCTGAGGGGGAAGAATTGCCGGAGCCCAGCAGGTGAGGCTGCGGTGGCCGGGAGCGGCCGCTGCACTCCAGTCTGGGCGACCGAGTGAGACTCCAACTCAAAAAAAAAAAAAAAAAAAAAGCCTTGGCTAGGCACGGTAGCTCAAGTCTGTAATCCCAGCACTTTGGGAGGCTGAGGAGAGAGGACTGCCTGAGTCCAGGGGTTCAAGACCAGCCTGGATAACTTGGTGAGACCTCGTCTCTACAATAAATCAAAAAATTAGTTGGGCATGGTGACATGTGCCTGTAGTTCCAGCTACTTGGAAAGCTAAGGCAGAAGAATTGCCTGAGCCCAGCAAGATGAGGCTGTGGTGGCTGTAAGTGGTGCCACTGCACTCCAGCCTGGGCGACAGAGTGAAATGTCAACTCAAAAAAAAAAAGCCAGGAAAGACGCATACTGCATTCTGTTGACCTTATTCAAGGAATACATCAATAGTCGCAATTTCAAAGAACAAATTATTGTACTAAAGAATAGTAACCTGGTCATACATTGTTTTCAGCAGGAGTCCTTTACTGTCCAGCAACTTTAAAACTTTTTGAGATTTCTCACGATAAAATGACTCTCCTGAATATTCGTCAAAGTGTACTCCTAGACGCTAAAAGAATTCAGAAACAAAAGAAAAAGAGTTAGTTAAATCTCCTATTCTTATCCTAAAACAAAATCAAGGATGCTCTTCCGTCTGTCACACAGAAGAGGAAAATCAAAATCAAAACAAGTCATCCCTCTGCTCAGATCTCCTAGTAGCTCCTATTCTACCTGTCAAGTCCTCACAATGATACCCTGCTATCCAACAAGGCAGTCACCAGGTCCACATGACTATCTCAAATTAAGCAAAACTGAGAATTTAGTTCCCTAGTCGTACTGGTCACACTTCAAGCCTCAACAGCCACACGTGGCTAGTGGCTACCACATGGGAGAGCACAGATACAGAATGTCCCCATCGCTGCAGAAAGCTATCCTGGACGGCCCTGGAGGATGTCCTCCACAATGCCCCACCCTACAACCTCTTTGACCTTCTCTCCCTGTTGTTCATCTTTCTTACTTACTCCAGTTACAGGGGCCTCTTTATGAAACTCCTCAATCCTCTGTAAGACTGCATATCTGATGCCCCACAGTTCGCATCTGACACCAGCTAATGACACTATACGTCTCTTGTTTAATTTTCTCTATCTTTAATTTGTTTAACTTGCATTCTGTCTCCAAGCTAGAATGTAAGCTTCAAAATAGCAAGAATTTTTCTCTTTTATTCACAGTTGTATTATTACCTCCTACCCACCAAAAGTTTGTTAAATTATAAATTTAAAACCATCACATATGGGCCTAAAAAAGTGGAAAGAACAAAAGTAAGAAAAAGTGAAAGAATGATTTAAAAAAAAATGCCAGATGAAAATAAAACGTCAGCCGGGCTCGGTGACTTGGCCTATAATCCTGCGCCTTGGGAGGCTGAGGTGAGTGGATTGCCTGCGCCCGCAGGTTCGAGACCCGCCTGGGCAACTTGGCGAGACCTCATCTCTACAACAAATCAAAAAATCAGTTGGGCGTGGTAGCGCACACCTGTAGTTCCGGCTACCGGGAAGGCTGAGGCGGAAGGATCGCCGGAGCCCAGAGGGTCGAGGCTGCAGTGGCCGGGAGCAGCCACCGCACTCCAATCTGGGTGACAGAGTGAGACTCCAACTCAAAAAAAAAAAAAAAAAAAGAAAAGAAAAGCAGAAGGGAAAGTCCACCGATACCTTGTAAATCCGAATGTACTCTTCGATGCTCAAATCCCGAAACTTTTGCCACAGTGAAAGTGCTTGCACGTCCCCTAGTTCCAGTCGCTGGAAGAACTCGTGTGCTGACTTTGCCACACTTGTATCATCTGCTGCTTCTTTATTAACTTGTACATAAACCTAAAAGTACAATAGTACATCAAATAAAATCTATTAACAGTTACTGTTATCTCCAATAAGGAAAAGAAAACAAAGCACAATTTTCATTTAAAATTGTCTCCTCACAGAGAGTAACTCTCAACCCCTTTTCTGCCGTGGACCTTTGATGAAGCCTACCAGCCCCTTCTCAATGCATAAAATAAACACATAGGATTGCCAAGGGAATAATCACATTGAACTACTCTTAACCTGCTGGGAGCGGTGGCTCAAGCCTGTAATCCCAGCACTTTGGGAGGCTGAGGTGAGGGGACTGCCTGAGCCCATGGGTTTGAAAACAGCCTGGGTAACTTGGCAAGAACTCATCTCTATGATAAATCAACAAATTAGCCAAGCATGGTAGCGCACACCTGTAGTTCCGGCTACTTGAAAGGCTCAGGCGGAAGGATTGCCAGAGCCCAGCAGGTCAAAAAACAAACAAACAAAAAAGAAATACACTTAACCAAATGAATATATTTTTCATTTAATTCGTGATGTACTAAAAAATATTTTAGGAAAACACTCAATTTGTAAGAGAGGTTAGTAAGAATAAAGTATAATTTTTTTCTTTCAATCTAAGCCCACAGACTCCTAGGTTAAGACTAAGCTGGCATTACTTTCATTTTTTGAAATGTCAAATTATTATTCCTGTGACTTCTGGGAAAGGTTGAAGAAAGTAGGATGGTTCAATCTGGCAATGAAAAGGCCAAAGGGTGATTCAGTAGTTGTTGTAAGAAAAGACTTTAAACTGTTCCCTAAACAGTTTACTACGTAAGACCAGTAAAATAGGTGATCTTGGTCAAAAAGAAAAAAAAAAAAAAACGTTTTGATAGTTAGCTGACTCTAACTTGGGCTCCTAAGAACTGTGTGGCACACCCTCTTCTGGAGTTTTCTGCACCATCTGTCTTCTGGTTCAGTTCTGAACCCACTCAATGACTAGAGTGGGTTGATGGTGTATTAAGGGCTCACTCTTTCAGCTCTAGGAATCTGTGTTCCCAGTGCAATTTTAGTCATTTTCCAGTCTCTAAAAAAAAAATTAATAAATGACATGAAGATACTAATTTTATAGTTCAAGTAGTATTGAAGTTACACATATGGACTACAAAGATTTTACTTACAAATTGTAACTCACTTGCAGGTTAAAATATGAATGACAAATTTACTATTATATTATTTCCAGAAAGCTAGTGAAGTAGCGCGAAAGCAATAAAAGTTAGTAAATAAACTATAAAAAAAAGAGGCTTCTAAACTCTTACAGTATTATTATCCAAGAAACATGACAGCAGTATTTGGATAAAAAATGATTTTATTGCTGGAGGACACATTGGCTTATACCCACTAGATACTAACCAACAGAAGGGACAGGGCATTAAACATCTCTGTCAAGGTTAAAACGTTTCAACTTTCATAGATGGTTTGAGTTAATTACTAGTATAACAAACTTAAATGAATATCACTAAATAAAGGTTACAATTACCTATTTTTTTCCAGCTTTAAGTCACAGTATGCAGAAGAGTTATCAGGCCTGAGACGGTTATCTTTAAAACATTCTGCTTGCAAGGCTGGTACTGACTGGCATCTGAGAACTTGGATTTGGGGAATATTTCTAACAACTTAACTGATAAAAGTGGCTCACTGTGCAAAGCATATGGCTTATGCTGAACACCCAAGTTCCTCCTGGGATTTTTGCAATTTGGTACATTACAGATAGTGGGTGTCTACATGACCAGGCCCCAACAAAAATTTTGGACACTGAGTATTTGATGAGCTCCCCTGGAGACAACAATTCACAAAGGTTGTCATAACCTGTGGCTGGAGGAATTAAGCGCATCTTGTGTGACTCTCTGGGAAAGCTTAGGTCTGGCTTCCTCTGGACTCTACCCCATGTGTGCCTTTTCCCTGTGCTGATTTTGCTTTGTATCCAGAGAGGGTCTTGACTAAGATAGTACACTGTAGACTTCATGACTTTTGAATGACCTACCCATTGACAACTGCTGAAGAACTGAGCCTATAGAAGTAAACACATAAACCTATTTTCATAAATGACTTGTGATTATATCTCACACACATGCACATGTACACACAAATGATAAGCAGATATATATGCAAAATGTCACTATTTTCAGAAAATACTTTAGTTTTTTTTTTATGAGGACTTTCTACAGTGTGAATTTTGTTTTGTTTTGTTTTTCAGTCTAGGACTCTAAACCCAAATAGCCAAACATTTAAAATGCTATTTTGTATATAATCTACTGAATATTTTAGAAAAAACTTCAGAATATTTTCCCTTTTAAAAAATTTAAAATAGAAACAATTAAAACAAAACAAAAAGCCCTTCCTAATACTTGCAGTTTCTTGGCATTTTTGCAATTTGTAGTTATCAACCAAAGTTTGCTGAAAATCAACTGACACAGCTGGGTGCAGTGGCTCATGCCTGTAATCCTAGCAGAGGCAGAGGCAAGAGGATTGCCTGAGCCCATGAGTTTAAGACCAGCCTGGGCAACTTGGTGAGACCTCATCTCTACAATCAATCAAAAAATTAGCCAAGAATGGTGGTGTGAGCTTGTAGTTCCAGCTACTTGGAAGGCTGAGATGGAAGGATCACTTGAGCCCAGTAGGTTGAGGTTGTTGGTGGCCATGAGCATGCCACTGCATTCCAGTCTGGGTGACAGAGTGAGACTACGACTCAAAAAATAAAAATAAAAATAAACTGACACTATCAAAAAGAAGAGCATTAATACACCGTAACAGGCCTGTAAATGCACAATATAAAACTATACTATTGACATTTAGAAATTGTTTTCCTTTATACATAAATGTGTATTATATACTTCTGAAATTACTGACATTTTTAGTGTACAGTTAGCAAAAATATTTTACCCTGGGAAAGTATGCATTTTGAAGAAAGCTTCTTTTTGAAGTTAGATTTAGACCCAAAGAAAAAAAGAAAATTTTGGTTTGATAATAAGATAGTGTGACTTAGTAAAGTATTTTTCAGGACGGAAATACAATTTTTTCTTTTAGTTATTAAAATGCAAAAACCAGTTCTATTTCCATTAGGCAATAAACTAAATGTCTTAGACTTCCTTGAAGGAATTTTTTTTTTTTTTTAGTTGGAGTCTCACTCTGTTGCCCAGGCTGGAGTGCAGTGGTACACTCAAGGCCACCACAGCCTCGACCTGCTGGCTTAGGTGATCCTTCTGTCCAGCTTTCCAAGTCGCTGGAACTACAGGTGCACGCCACAATGCCCAGCTAATTTTTTGATTTATTGTAGAGATGAGGGTTCGTCATGTTGCCCAGGCTGGTCTCGAACCTTGGGTTCAGGCAATCCTCTTACCTCCACTTCCCAAAGTGCTGAGATGACAGACGTGAACCACCACACCCAGCTCCTTAAAGGAATATTATTAACGTTTCCTCTTCTATTTCTAGATGTCAGAATCTCCAAAAAGCATTATGACATTTTCTTTCGAATTTCATTAAGATAATTACAGTCAGCTCTTGGGATGATCTGCCCAAAAGTAAAGAACTAAGCAAGCAAAAAAATAGTAGATAATGCCTTCTTATCCTCAACCCCTTAAATTTGGTGCTAGAATACCATTAGCCACATGGGTACAGTTTAATGCTTAGTGCAGGACTCTTACCAATTGCTAAGGATGGTTAGCACTAACTTGGAAATCACAGACCCTTTTAACTATATATTTCTGTCACCTACCTTGAAGTACATTTAATTTTTACTTAATTGTTTAGAAAAGAACATGAAAAAATTCATGGTTATAATTCTAACAAACAACTTCATTGTTTAATGTTGTTTCATGCCTTGATCAGAAATTTCTTGGAGAGCGGCTAGTTGAAACATGTTCCTAATGTTAAATGAAATGCTAGAGAAATCCAAACAAATTTATATAATTGATGTTGAATATATCAATACTTCTGCTGGGCACGGTGGCTCACGCCTATAATCCCAGCATTTTGGGAGTCCAAGGTGAGAGGATTACCTGAGCCCACGGGTTTGAGACCAGTCTGGGCAACGTGGTGAGTCCTCATCTCTATAATAAATGAAGAAAAATGAGCCGAGTGTGGTGGTACATATCTGTAGTTCCAGTTACTTGGAAGGCTGAGGTGGAAGAATCACCTTAGCCCAGCAGGTGGAGGCTGTGGTGGCTGTGAGAGTGCCACTGTCCTCCAGCCTGGGCGCCAGAGTGAAACTCCAACTCAACACTTCAAATAGTTAACAATAAAGTCAAAATTGGCTGGGCACAGTGGCTTATGCCTATAATCCTAGCACT
>NW_007253900.1:667845-691604 GCF_000164805.1 Carlito syrichta
GAATTCCAGGAGCGCGCTACCACGTCCGGCTGAGTTTTTGGTTTATTGTAGGGATGAGGTCTCGCTGCCCAGGCGGGTCTCGAATCCGAGGGCTCAGCTGACAGCTTACATTTTTACTCAGGGGGTGTTAGGAACTCCCTGTAGGCCACCATGTGCTTGCACCTAGTAAGGCCAAAACCAATTGCTGTAGGCGCACTTCAACGGGTGAGACACTGACTGAAGTATGAATGCGTACTTTGTCCTCGCTAGGTATTTCCAAACTCATTCTAAGAGGACTCAGAGGACAATGAGACACTAGTGTCCCAGACGGCAAAGGCAGGGCAGAAAGGGAAGCCGCTCTGGGAAGGACAGCAGGGGGCGACGGCGAGGCGGAGGAGCGGCCGGCACGGCCGGGCTGGGCAGAAGCTGGGCAGCCCGCCACGCGCCCTCCGAGGCAGGAGGGCAATGGGTTGCCACGTGCCTGTGCCGCGAGGCCGGTCTCCAAGCCTGTGCGACGGGGCGAGCGCAGGCCTCAGCGGGTGAAGTCCGTCGCGCAAGCAGAGCCCCTGCCTCCAAGGCATCATGTGGCCGGGAGGCAAAGCGCAGGAGAGACCGGCGGGCACGGAAGGCAGGAGGCGGGGCCTCTGCGAGCCTCGAGGAGGCAAGCACGGGCTGGGAACGCCGCGTTGCTGGGCGGTGGGGAATCCCGAGCTACGACTCACACTGACTCTCACCACTCCCCAAAAGCGGCTGGAGTCAGCTTTTATTGGACTTATAATTTAAGAGTTGTTTCTTACATAAAAGTATGATGAAGGAGCAAAATTCATACCAACCGTAACAGTAACGTTCCCCGAAAAAAAAAGTGACCTAACCAATCACGGAATCTTAAAACACAATCTTTTTATAACATAAAAAATTTTAGCCGCATAAATATTCCTACATATGACTAGAATTGATTTAGTTAAGTTATTTTCTTTACTTAAGCTTGATAAATTGTTTTGACACGCCAAAGTCAGGAAAAAATACTGTCTCTTGGGAACAGATACTATTTCTCTGTTTCTAAAAGTAAGAAGTAAAATTATCACTCATCAAACTGGTGCCCTGATCTTGTCCTGTTTTTCTACTTATTACTTTTTTTTAGCTACTGACACAGGGAAGCTCAGGGTCAAATCTATTATACAGTATTATCTAGTTATGCATTTTCCCCTGACTTTCTACTTCTTTTATTAAATGTCCCTTACTGCAATAACCTTAAATACTTTTAAGGAGGGACAGGGGCCAGGTGCAATGGCTCATGCCTATAATCCCAGGACACTGGTGATCCTTCTGCCTTGGCCTTCCAAGTACCTGGAACCACAGGTGTGTGCCACCACGCCCAGCTAATCTTTTGATTTATTGTAGAGATGAGGTCTCCAACCATGTTGCCCAGGCTGGTCTTGAATGTATGGGCAGTCCTCTCACATCTGCCTCCCAACTTGCTGGGATTACAAACGTGAGCCACTGTGCCTGGCTATGATTCAGATGCAATACTTGTCAACTTGATACCATAAGAAATTACTTCTCAATATCAGTGGAAAGACATTTTGATAAGTGTTCCAAAACTTATTATGTTTCCCTTGAATCACTAGTCTGAATTCTAAACAATAAATATATTAGTTATTTAACTCAACCAATTCAGGGGGAAGGAGGGAGCTATTATGAAACCATTTCCCTAAGAAAGAATGTCAAATGCTGGCCCAAAGAAAGTCTAAATCTGTCCAAAACAGCCAGATGTCATGGGAAAAGAATGACTAGAGGAGGTTGGGTGCGGTGGCACTTTGGGAGGCTGAGGTGAGAGGACTGTCTGAGCCCAGGGGTTTGAGACCAGCCTGGGCAACATGGTGAGACCTTGTCTCTACAATAAATTAAAAAATTAGCTGGGCGTGGCAGCTCGTGCCTGTAGTTCCAGTTACTTGGAAGGCTGAGGCGGAAGGATCACCGGAGCCCAGCAAGTAGAGGCTGCAGTGGTTGTGAGCATGCCACTGCACTCCAGCCTGGGCGACAGAGTGAGACTCCAACTCAAAAAAAAAAAAGAATGGCTAGAGGGACAGAGAAGAACCAGTAGTGCAGAGTATACACCAAAATGGAAATGCAGTAATTACTGTGGGTGTTAAATATTTTCATCAAAGAAAGGCTGAAACTGCCATCTAATACCATTTCTAAGCTCGATGAAAAACTGAAACTGAATGATACTGATCGTAGTGCAAGTTAGTAGGAGATGGACCACAACATCTGCTTCTGGATGGCTTAAGCCAAATTCAAAACAAATACGCCAGAAGGCTGAAACTGCCAAAACGAACTACTAATTGCGTCCCTGGTATAGCAGCTAGGGACTAAAGGAGGAAAAATGCTATGCAAGCGATTACAACCGATGGAGATGAAAAGCTCATCAAGGCATTTTGGAGTGGGGGTCGTGGCACAGGGCAGTGCACAGGGCGCTGGGGAGCCAAGCTGCCCAGACCAGAATCCTGGGTCTGGCCCTTGGCTTCATTCATAAACTGGGTTGATAGAGTCAGTCAGAGTCTTACGAACGGTAACAGTGTATCCCATAATAATCCTTCCCTGGACTAACAACAGGTTTCATATTCCACAGCATAAATACAATTAGAGAAGGAAACAAAGAGTACTAAAAGATCAAATTCAGTCAAACATTGACTGCAAGCCATGGTGTTTAGGGCTGGGGATAAAAGACCCAGAAGACATGGTCCTTCCTCTCAAAGAGTTCACAACTAACTACAGTTTGATAAGAGAAAAAAAATAGGTGTTTCATGAACGCTTTGAGAAAACAGATTTCCATAAATAAGAAAGGATAAATGCAACATTAATTACCAATACACCAAACACTTATCAAGCTTAGACTCAACATCCCTGACCCACCTATACTGTTTACTCAAAATGATGGGGATACTCTGGATTGACACCTGTGCTATCTGTGACACTGCAGGACACTCAAGGCTATCTTTCAGCTACTAAATAAACTCAGTTGTTGACTTTCAGATTTTCTCTTGGTAACAGAATAATATCCTTAATTAACATTTGCTTAAAGCTAAAACAAAATTCTCATTTACACTGAAGGTTGTTGAAAGTAATCCAGTGGCAACTGTAGTTTTTTTTTTCAGTGGGAGTCTCGCTCTGCCATACAGGCTGGAGTGCAGTGGCTTACTCACCGCCACTGCAGCCTCGACCTGCTGGGCTCAGACGATCCTTCCGCCTCAGCCTGCCCAGTAGCTGTATCAAGGTGGGTGCATCTGACTTACCTTCTGTCTGTAAATGTAGCTAACGACACTTTGCTACATTAAATAGCTACCTTGTGAAGCTGTTAGGCAAAAGAACACCAATGAAAGGAACACCATTATTACCTTTTTCGTGACTTATAGGAGAAGCACCCCCTTGCCTGTGTTCTCTCCTCATGTGTACCCATCAATTAACAACCTCTAAAATGGATGTTGATCTTCTATTTCTATGAGTATCAAAAAAGCAGGAAATTATATTTAACTATATAGAAAGAAACTTTTGCTTAGGTTTCTATGGAGTTTGAGAGCAGATTTTGTTAAAATATTTCAAAAGTTATAGAAAACAAAGGTTCAATATCTGTAAGATTAAATATAAACTTCTGACGAGGGATAAGAGAAAGATGAGAGAAGTAACTATCCCATGTCAAGCTGAAATCTGAATCAATGTCACCAGGCCTCTAAGCAGGCATTTATAATTTTTGCACTATGGGGGGTGTCTCTGTGGGCCTGGACCTGATGAAAGATTTGCTAAGTTTGTGGTTAATAAAAAATACTATTATTCAAAGTATTAAAAAAAACAGTAAAAATTCCAGACACTAAGGTGTCGTGCTTTATTTATTGATAATAATAAGGAGTGATTAATTTTTAATCTCATCTATCAACAAAACTCTAATGAGAAAGAGAAAAAAATCTTTTGGTTAACACGATAAATCAAAATGTAGGCATTTAGAAAGAGCAGGGCAGGCATGGACTCAGGAAGAAATGACAAACCTTTAAAGGGCTTTAAGAATTGGAATGTGCTTTTCTTCAATTTAACTGCAAAGTCAGTTGCAGGAGAAAATTCATTGTAACTGAAAGGAAAATGATGAAGTGCTCTCTATGGCTTTAGCTGGAGAAGTAACGCATTCTTTTGGTAAGTGCTCCTCCTCATACGCAGACAGAACGTCTCTAGTCTGACCCTCTGGGATGTCACCAAGATGGCTGACATATCTGTTTCCATTGTGAGGCCCAGAAATAGCAGATATAACTAGTGGAATAACGAAAAGGAAACACATCCCTGGAGATTACTTGGACAGGAAAAGCTTTATTAATGAACTTCAGGTAGAACTGAAGATAGAGGAGCAAAGTATCCAAGGGACTCAATGAATAGACAGGAGTTCACATTGGGCAAAAGCCAAGAAAATCAGCTGAAAGATATACATTGAAAAGCATGTACAAATTCAGAGAGAGAGATATGTACCTTCCCCATCAGCAAAAGAACAAAAAAGTATATACTCATATTTCTCAAATCTAAATGATTTATAGTAAGGCTGAATACAGTGACTCATGCTTGTAATCCCAGCACTTTGAAAGCTAAAGTGGGATGATCACTTTAAGCCAGGAGTTCAAGACCAGCCTGGAAAACACAGTGAGACCTCATTTCTATATAAATTAAAGTTAAAACATAAACTTTAAAAAACGGCTTAGAGTTGTTAACATGAAAAAAGCTGCAGTACATATCAACTGACAGAAAATTGAGAAATTTCTCTCTGTGTTGAATCTGTTATCCTGTGTTTATTCTACAAAGATTCTATACCCGAAGAAATACTGTCACAAGTAAACTAAAACAGTATTTAAAAACAAACAAAAAAATCCCACCTGGACTTGAAAATGAAAAGAATGCTCTAGTAAAATAAAAGCAACATTTTTTCTTTTTTTTTTTCTGAGTCAGAATCTTACTCTGTCACCCAACAGTCTGGAATGTAGTGGCATGCTCACAGGCAGTGCAGCCCCGTCCTACTGGGCTCCAGCGATCCTTCCGCCTCAGCCTTCCAAGTAGCTGAACTACAGATATCCACCTCCACACTCTAATTTTTCTTGACTTATTGTAGAAAGGAGGTCTCCCAAGTTGCCCAAGCTGGTCTCAAACCCCTAGGCTCTGGCAATCCTTTCAGTTCTGCCTCCCAAAGTGCTGGGATTACAGGCATGGGCCACAGTGCCTGGCCTAAAAGCAACATTTTCAATTACATTTTAATTCCTTGTTTTAAGGAACATATTTTTTAAACCCCTGGGATTAAAATGTGTTTCCAAGCTAAATATATTCTTGCCAACTTACTTCAAAGAGATGCTGTAAAGGATTGGACTGGAGTTTTTCTTCATAGCCAAACAGTTGGAAGCCAGTTCCCAGAAGACCTGCCATGGTAATCCATAAATGAAAAATTATAAAATGTTAACAGTAGAGAACAAGCATCGCAGGGAACAGGCATAGTTCTATCAAAATTTTAACCTCTCAGAACTATATACCCTAAAAACTACTGCAAAACACACCCTTTTGTCTTCTGTTACTCCATAAACTGAGACAAGTCAAATTCAATATATTGAGTCTAGGACTAACCTACCTCTGTACTAACAGTGCCCAATACCTCCCTTGCAGATATTAAAATGCAAATATTTATTTATTTATTTGAGTCAGTCTCACTCTGTTGCCCAGGCTAGAGTGCAGTGGCATGCTCACAGCAACCGCAGCCTTGACCTGTTGGGCTAAGCCTTCCAAGTAGCCAGAACTACAGGCATGCACCACCATGCCCAGCTAAGTTTTTGTTTGATTTATTGCAGAGACGAGGTCTCACCATGTTGCCCAGGCTGGTCTTGAACCCGTGGGCTCAGGCAATCCTCTCGCCTCTGCCTCCTAAAGTGCTGGCATTATAGGTGTGAACCACTGCGCCTGGCTAAAAAAAAGCAAATATTTATTAAGCAGCCATTCTGTGAAGGGATATCATGATACTAGTCACCAGACACTTAAAATTTGTGCAAACTGATGGGAAGTTATTTCAAACTTGTGGATGTTAAAGCAAAACAAATAATTAAAGGTGTTATTGGTTCTTAAATAATTAAAGGGAAACAACAATAACAAAAAGATAAAATCTGAACTATCTCTGAGTACTTCTCCCATCAAGGTAATCAAGCAACACAATTCTTTAATTTGGCCATGTATAATTTTCAAGTCTTTAATGAAAATTCAGAGTTCAGAGATGGTGTTAATTTGTATCTTAAAAAAAAATAATCAAGGCTTATAAACTAGAAAAGAAAATTCCTAGTATGGACTGGGAATATTTATATTCCTAAGGCATTTTGAGGCCAGGCACAGAGGCTCACATCTGTAATCCTAGCATTTTGAGAGGCCGAGATGAGAGAATTGCTTGAGCCCAGGAGTTCAGGGCCAGCCTGGGCAACACAGTGAGCCCTCACCTCTGCAAAAAACAAAAAAGATAAACCAGATATGTGCACCTGTAGTCCTAGGTACTCGGGAAATAGAAGAGAATGGATGGTCTGAGCCCAGTGGGTACAGGTTATAGTGAACCATCACTGCAGTATTACACTCCCGCTTTGGTGACAAGAGTAAGACCTCGACTCAAAAAACAAAACAAAACAAAAATAAACGTAGAAACTGATACTTGCCTCATCAATCAGTTAAACAGTGATCATGCAGACATTTCAGAATATGCTGCTGGGCATAGTGGCTCATGCCTGTAATCTCAGCACTTTGAGAGGCTGAGTTGGGAGGATCACTTGAGCCAAAGAGTTTGAGACCAACCTGACAACATGCGAAGACTCCATCTACACAAAAAATTAAAAAATTAGCCAGGTATTGGTGGCACACCCCTGTAGTCCCGTCTACTCGGGAGACAGAGATGAGAAATTGCTTGAACCCAGGAATTAGAGGCTGTGGTGAACTGTGATCATGCCACTACACTCCAGCCTGGATGACAGAGTGAAACCCTGATAAAAAATTTAAAAAAAGATATTTTGCTTAAAGATGATCAGTTTTAAAGGATATATTTTGCTTAAAGATGATTCAGCTTTAAAGGATATATGCTGCCAGCCATGGTGGTTCACAGTTGTAATCTCAGCACTTTGGGAGGCAGAAGCGAGAGAATTGCCTGAGCCTAGAGATTCGGAAGGATCGCCTGAGCCTAGCAGGTTGAGGCTGTAGAGGCCGTGAGCATGTCACTGCACTCCAGCCTGGGTGACAGAGTGAGACTATGATTCAAAAAAAAAGGAGTTGAGCGCAGTGGTTCATGCTTATAATCCCAGTACTTTAGGAGGCTGAGGCGAAAGGATTACCTGAGCCCACGGGTTCAAGACCAGCCTATCGAGACCAACCTAGGCAACATGGGAAGACCTTGCCTCTATAATAAACCAAAAAAATTAGCTGTGTGTGGTGGTGCATGCCTGTAGTTCCAGCAACTTGGAAGGCTGAGGCGGAAGGATCACCTCAGCTCAGCAGGTTGAGGTTGCAGTGGCCAGGAGCGTGCTACTGCACTCCAGCCTAGGCAACAGTGCTATCTGGCTCAAAACAAAACAAAACAAAACGATATACGCAGCCTGGGCCGAGAGCAATAACAACTAGTTTTATGCCTTTAAAAACCAATCTATTTCTATAACTATAACAATTATTAAGCTTCAGATCTAAAAAGCCTTACATTTTTATATACAAGTCTCAGCAGAAAGGAGGATGTCACTGAACACAGGGACCTACAATACTCTGGAACAAGAAGCTCTATTCACTTTCAAGCAAGGGCGAATGTGATTATGATTCATGGTCTTGGGAACAGAGTATGGAAAGACGCTCAGTGTTCCAAAACACAAAAAACGGGCAAAGCCAAGGCCAATTCCATTTAACATTCCATCTAATACATTTTCAAAAACTAATTCTGTGCTTAGAAACTGTCTGCCAACTTTCAAATGGGAATAGCTGAAACAGCAAAATTATAATTCTTCAACAATGATGGTTATAATGGAAATGTTGACAGATCATTAACCATAGTATTCCTTTAGAGAAAACCACTATAATAAAATCCTGCAGCTATAATTTAATGAACACCATAATCACGTATTTGCTAATGCCTGTGAAATGTCTAAATCGGTCAAACTCATAAAAAGCGGATGCCATCTATTAAGCCTGATTGTTGCGCCTTGGGCCCAAGCCTCTGACTACCAGCTGCTGTGAACGCAGGTGAACTTTTCAATGCAGAGCACGTTTTTTGATTCCTCCACAGCGAGTAGCAAGACTACTGTTAACAGGTTCAAGGTCTACTCTTCTTAGGGTCCAACAGAGATTTTTACTAACTAAAAAGAAAATATTTATAAGAGAATGTCATGATAAATCTACTGTGAAAAAATTCCTTGGGTGAACTGGTCTTTCTTTTGGAAATTATCATTACACTTATCTGCACACAGAACACAATAGTATTAGCAAACCTCAGAGTTGGCAATGCACGCTGCACACTTTACAGAAGCTTTATAATATAACTTAGTCTTTCTTTTTGATTGGTATTATAGAACACTTTCTAGGACAGAGTCATTCATCATTCTTCTGTGCCAAGCACTGCAGACATAAAAATAATTAAGACACAGTCCATGCCTTCAAGGAAATATCATCTAGCAGGGGAGAGACGCACACAAATAAGATTGTAACGAGACGATTTGAGTAGATCTGGGCATTGGGAGCCTGGTGATGTGAGAAGGTGGGCAAGGGTGCGCCTGTGTGCCAGAGAATGCGTAACAGAAGAGACGCCAGGACTGGGTCTTGAAATACACGTGGCCATCGCCAGAGATTTTGGAAAGTATGTATCTCACACGCCACTAGTCCTTCACGACTGTAACACTGTCGTTTATTCTGCCCTTCCCATGCCTTGATCACTGGTGTCTATGAGTTAGAAATGGTGCTGAGTAATCTCATGACATGAGAGAGAATTTGTGGCACACACCTGTTGGGGCCCCACTCCTCTCTTCCTTTAGGATTTCCCCACCTCTCAGCCCTGGCACCCCACTGCACAGGTAAACAGGAAACCAAAGTATTACCCTTCATTTTCCCTCTGGACCACTGGCCTACAGTATGGTAATGGATCCCACTTGAAGTAGGATGGCTGAGACTCCTTAGATTTACAAATAGCAGGGCTGCGGGTGATAAGGGTATAAGTAGCTAGACTCACCTCTTCCCTGTATACTCACTTTTATCATTAACTAACAAAAGTAGGCTGTTTTTCTGTATTAAAAATCACACATGCTTACACACACACACATATTAATCTCTGGCTCTGAAGGTGCCGAGTTTCCTTCCCCAAAAGTTGTGGTGAGAATTACTTGAATAAACAAAAGATTTTATGAAAAGAGCCATACGCAGAAAAAATAACAGGTAGGGCGCGCTATTTCATCCAACGGGATTCTGCCTATATTCTATCCAGAAGATCAGATTATGGGATAATTTAAAAAATAAATTTTACAGTGAAATGAAAAATAAAATCTCAAACATACTTACCAAACTGCATGCCCCAATCTCCAAGGTAATTTATTCTTATTACTTGATGTCCTAAAGCTTCTTTGAGATTTGCTATAAAATTTCCTAGTAATCAATAAAATATATAGTTTCTTATTGTTGTTATCCATTTTGGTATAAGAACCATGTGCTTCTCTATCATCAAAGCATAAACAGAAAATTCTTTTTGCAAAATTTACCAACTCCGCCTTCTTTACTAAAACATTCATTATTGTTATTCATCTATGTTTAAGAAACATTTATCTATGTTATAGAAACATTCATCTATGTTGTGGAATGGGAGTAAGAAATTACTTTTAGGGCTGTTATTCCAAAGAATCTCAGAATTTTCACAAGAACAGAATTTTCATCAACAAGGTTAAGAGAAATTGGGAGCACATGTCAGAGTAGTTGTTATATTAGTCAATTCCAAGGACAGAAAGTTTTAAAAGTTAACAAATATAGAATTTATCAGAGTCCTAAGAACCTAAACCACAGTTGTGGTTTTGTTTTTTGCATTTTCTGAATAGCTCGTTCTGTCTCTTCCCAGTCATTAAAGTCACCCTCCACAAGCCTGCTCCCTAACAGCATGGCAGCCTAAGGTCTTCACTTTCCTGCAGTGCTGATGCTGGTTTCATCTTCAACGTCTGTTTCATTCTCCTTCTAGAGTGCCCTCTTATACTGCAGAGGTAGGAAACCTAAAAAGTACACTTCTCAGAGTCTCTCATGGTAGGGTTCCAGAAGTCACCTCAGTTTGGGCAATCAGACACACTCGGTGAGACCTAGAAGGGGGGCTGCTTCTATTTTCTATGACAAGCATGGTTGTGGAGGTTGGTTGTGGCACCACTAACAAACGTCCTACTGTTCTGTGATGACCTCCAAGAAAAGGAAGGATCCGTTATGGTGCTGCCTCTTATACCTGTATGGATTCTAGAAGACATGGCAAAAATAGTAGCAGTTTCTCACTGTGACAGTGGCAACATGGTTTGAGAGCAGTGGAAGTGACTGCAGAAGAGGTAGGGGCCCACTTGAGGACCGAGTTACATAGTGCAGTTCTGGAAGTCACCTATGTCAACTTAATGGAAAGCTTCTTCAGCCCTTCCAACAACTTCGTAAACCACTCAATATCCTATAATAAAAACCTACCTGCTTCTACTAAGAGAGGATTTAGTTTTCTGCAAATAAACCCTCACCAATACACACACCTGACATAAACTACTGTAGCTATCTTCCTTCCAGCTTCCCTATTTCTAGTCTTTCCCAGCTTCCTACTTCTAGACTTTCCCAGTTTATAAGGGCCCAGCAACAGGGACCATGTTCTTCAGCAAATAATCAGATGGTATACCCCATTTTTCTCATAGCACCTTATTATCTCCCAAGTCCAATTAAATGTCTGAACCTAGGCTTTTAGAATTAGATTGCTTAATTTCAAATCCTGGTTATAATACCCACTAGCCATGAGATCTTGGAAAAGTTAGAAAAGTTACTTTTGGTATATACATTTCTTCGTCCATAAACCAGAGTTAACAGAACTGTTGTGAAATTAAATGAGATAATACATGAAAACACAACATGACAAGTACATTTTCTTTTTTTTTTTTCCAGTCACAGCCTCACTCTGTCGCCCAGGCTGGAGTGCAGTGGCACGCTCATGGCCACCACAGCCTTGACCTGCTGCACTCAGGCGATCCTTCTGTCTCAGTATTCCAAGTAGCTGGAATTACAGGCATGCACTATCATGCCCAGCTAATTTTTCTTGATTTATTGTAGAGATGAGGTCTTGCCAAGTTGCCCCAGCTGGTCTCGAACCCATGGGCTCAGGCAATCCTCTCACCTCAGTCTCCCAAAGTGCTAGGATTATAGGTGTGTGCCAATGCACCTGGCTGACAAGTAAACTTTCAAACAGCATCTCTTCCTGGTCCAAATATTTATTTTAGCAACAGTCAAATCAACTTTATTATATCCTATCTGTCATTTATTCACATCTATACTTTTTTTTTTTCTTTTTTGGAGACAAGGTCTTATGCTGTCACCTAGACTGGAGTGTAGTGGCGGGATCACAACTCATTGTAACCTTGAATTCCTGGGCTCACGAGATCCTTCTGCCTATGCCTCCTCAGTGGCTTGACTATTTATAGGCATGTGTTACTATGCCCACTTGTTAATTTTTTGTAGAGATGGGGGTCTCATTATGTTGCCTAGGCTGTTCTTGAACTCCTGGCCTCAAGTTATCCTCCCACCTTGGCCTCTCAAAACATTGGAATTACAGATGTGAGCCACCATCATGTCTACACTTTTGACTTACTCCTGTAGCTTTTCTAATACAGTAGAGTATGCTCATTTTCATCAAGTCCTGTCATTTCTTCTCTTAAGTTGCTATTCCAGGACTTTGTAACATTGGGAGCTGATTCCATTTCAATAACAATCTATGCTACAAGTACTAATTTTTCCAATTCTTTTTTGTTTTTACTCCAACAAATAATGGAATTGACACACAATTTTTTTTCTTTTGAGTTGGAGTCTCACTCTGTCACCCAGGCTGGAGGGCAGTGGCACGCTCAGAGCCACTGCAACCTCAACCTGCTGGGATCAGGTGATCCTTCCACCTCCGTCTTCCATGTAGCTGGAACTACAGGCATGCACCACCATGACCAGTTAACTTTTTTATTTATTGTAGAGATGAGGTCTCCAAGTTGCCCATGCTTGTCTTGAAGCTGCGGGCTCAGGCAGTCCTCTCATCTAGGCCTCCCAAAGTGGTGGGTTTATAGGCATGAGCCACCATGCCCGGCCAATTTCTCCAATTCTTAAAAGTGTTCAGGTATAAGTTAAAAAACTGATAAGCATAAAAAAGTATAAAATAGATTTCTACACTGGAAAACACACTAGATTGAAATAAACTCCAAAGTCTCTTCCAATTCCAATATTACATAATTTTAATTTCAGTTTTTAAACTGGGCTGAATAATGTCATGTTTTAAATAAATAAAAATCATAAGAATATTATACACTGAAGCATTACATCTATAAAGTACTATATAGCAATCTCCCTTTATTAAAATAGTCTTGTTTTATGACTGGGTGCAGTGGCTCATGCTTGTAATTCCAGCACTTTGGGAGGCCAAGGTGGAAATATTGCTCACGTCCACAAGTTTGAGACCAGCCTAGGCAACACAGTGAGACCTCATCTCTACAGAAGAAAAAAAGGTCAGGCATGGTGGCACACACCTGTAGTCCCAGCTTCTCAGGAGGCTAAGGCCAAAGGATCACTTGAGCCCAGGAGGTCAAGGCTGTGGTGAGCCATAAGTGTTCCATTACACTCTAGCCTGGGTGACAGAGTGAGACGCTGACTCAAAAAAAAAAAAAAGTCTTGTTTTAATTTCCAGTCTTAAAGATTCCTGTTAGTGCTCCTATAATTAAGATTGGGTTTCTTTTCTAAAACAAAATAAAATATAAACAAAAAAATCTGGAGGGTTACTATCATCCCCACGTAACTTTTTTATTTACCTCTTTCTGTTCTTCTCCATATGCGTATGTATTTTTAGAAGGTTAAAACCATAACAACACACCTGTTAAAACTAGTTTCTGAGTTAATCTTTTGGTTTTGAAATGAATTTTGCTTTCTATTTCTTAACCAATGCTTGCCATTTCGTGTAATATTTTATTTGCATTAGGCTCATATTAATTTGAACTGTGTTTTTTGTTCTTTTGTTATTTAAGCATTAAACTATTAATCTGTATTATCAAATACTTCCCTAAAGGCATGCTTAGTATTTTCTGTGAAACTAAACACTTACCTATGATGGTAGAACGCAAATGTCCAACATGAAATTTTTTGGCAACATTAGGTGAACTGCAAAAAATTGCAAAAGTTATTTCTTTATTCGAAGAACAAGAGTTCTAAGAATGGACTAGGTCATGCCTCCATAGTTTGCCATAATTGGGGACTAGGGCCTTTTGTAATTTAAGGCAACGATAAATTAGAACTCAGGAAAAATCATCTTAGTGAAATGTATTCTGTGACTTATGAAGTACTACCAAACATGGAAGAGGCACACTTAGAAAGCAAACCCATCTAAGGATTGACAAAAAGATGAGGAAATTCAGAGATACCATTTGACAAAAACAGCATATATTATTGGGAATTAAGTTTAGCACACCAGTACTCACATTTTATCCTCTTAAAAATTACTGAGGACCCCTGAGAAATTTTTTTCATATGGGTAATATCTGCCAATATTTATTGTATCAGAAATTAAAACTACCAGGCACAATGGCTCATGCTTGTAATCCCAGCATTTTTGAGAGGCTGAGATGAGAAGATTATGTGAGACCTGAAGTTTGCGACCATCCTGGGCAACATGGTAAGACGTCCTCACTACAATAGAACAGAAAATCAGCTGGGTGTGGTGACATGCACCTGTAGTCCCAGCTACTTGGAAGGCTGAGGTGGAAAGATCACTTGAGCTCAGGAGGTCAAGGTTCCAGGAGCTGTGATCATGCCTCTGTACTTCAGCCTGGGTGACAGAGAGAGATTTTGACTCAAAAAAAAAAAAAGCAATTAAAACTAAAAAGTATAATAATATTTATGTGAAAAACTCCCAGAAGTCAGAAATCTGATTTACCCCTCCAAATACTCAACATATCGATCATTCCTTTGTGTGCTGAAGAAGTTATAATCACCTACCTCACTATAACAAATGATTTTAAAGCACGCTCTACCTGACAGGAACAGTTTTGTGCACTTTACATGTATGGACTCAGCCTTCCAAGTAGCTGGAACTACAGGCGTGTGTCACCACACCTGGTTAGTTTTTTTGATTTATTATAGAGACAAGGTCTCAAGCTGCCCATGCTGGTCTTGAATCCCTGGGTTCAGGCAATCCTCTCGCCTCAGTCTCCCAAAGTGCTGAGACTACAGGTGTAAGCCACCACGCCTGGCCTTAATTAAAAAACAACAACAACAACAACAACAAAACAGGATCTTTGTTGCCCAGGTTGGAGCATAGTGGCATTATTGCTCACCATAACCTTGAACTCCTGGGCTCAGATCCTCCCGCCTCAGCCTCCTTAGTAGCTGAAACTATAGACATGCACCACTATACCTGGCCAATTAAAAGAAAAATGTATAGTGAGAGGGTCTTGCTGTGCTGCCCACGCTGACCTTGAACTCTTGGCCTCAAGCAAACATCCTGCCTTAGACTCCCAAAGTGCTGGGATTATAGGCATGAACCATGGCATCTGGCTACTTTAAAATTCTTAATATGGTGGTAACTATTACCTCTGTCTCAAGAGTCTATTAAAGTGAAAGCCAGTTCTTCCCATAAAAAGGAATTGTTAAACAATTAATCAAAAAGAACAAAAGATAATCCTTAGACATTTTTTGGACTGGAGGTCTAAAAATCTACTTTTATTCATAGTTTAATGATGAATCACTGTGATTTAAAAAATATAATCTCGCTGGTTTTCACATTTTCCACATATAATTTAGTAAGACTCCAAATAATGATGGTAAAACACTCACCTGCACTGTCAGCTTGATTAATCAACACACAAAATGGGTAGACACTCACCTGAATTCAACCACAATCTTCTTCTGGGGAAGACCAGAGAAAAGTTCACTTTTTAATCCATATCTTGAGCCATCTTCAATTACTTGTTGTAGAACTGTCTAATGGTTTAAAAAAAATTGCAATGCTCTAAATGATTTTATTACTGGGAATTAAATGTTGCTAATTTGCTTGTTCTAATTTATGGAAGTGGGAATTTTATCGCATTGTCAGCAATGCCACCTCTCTTGTTGCTAATGCCAGTCAAAGCAGTAACAACATTTATGGGGGCTCTGTGCCCTTTTAGACTGCATGTCTGTTCACCCGTATAGTAACCAGGCATGTAGATATTTTACAGTTAAAGAAACTTGAGATTAAGGAAGTTAAGTGACTGGCAAAAGTTCCACAGCAAATATTAATAAAACCAGAAGCAGCAGCTCATATTTTTGAGTGTATGTCACGTGGCAGGCATGTTCCAAACATTTTGCGTGCATTGACTCATTGGATCCCCACAACAGCCTTAGAGACAAGCACCATTTTTACAAACAATGGGAAAAAGAGTACAGAGAGATTGAGTAACTTTCCCAAGGTCATACTGCTATTAATTCATATAGAAAAAACTTCCCGCAGGGTGCAGTGGCTCAACTGTAATCATAGCACTTTGGGAGCCAGAGAGGACTACCTGAGCCCAGGGTTTGAGACCAGCCTGGGTAATTTAGTGAGACATAGTCTCTACACTAAATCAAAAAAAATTAGCCAGGTGTGGTGGTGTACGCCTGTAGTTCCAGGCACTTGGAAGGCTGAGGAGGAAGGATCACCTGATCCGAGCAGGTCAAGGCTGCGATGGCCATGAACACACCACTGCACTCCAGCCTGGGTGACAGAGTGAGACTCCAACTCAAAAAAAAAAGAAAAAGAAAACAACTTTTCCCACTCCACAGTTAATGTGTTAACCATGCTGCTGCTGCTTTTGTGAGACTACAGATCACAATTAATGGCAGAAGGAAAAGGAATAATTAAATGCCTATTGGCTACACAAGTAAAAACCAAGGAAATCTCACAGGGAAATTCCAAAACATATTCCAGGTAAATTTTTAGTTATTAATATAGAACTATTTATTGTACAATTCACAAAATTCACACTTTTTTATTAATGGTGATGCATTTTTTTAAGATGTCGGTTCCAAAATTACTGTGATAAGTTACTGTTTACTCTTATATTGGTTTTGTTTCACAAACTGCATCTTCAGTCCTCAAAATGTGGTTTCTGATATGAAGAATTTTATTATCAAAGTTTTATTATCAGCTGGGCTCGGTGGCTCAGCCTATAATCCCGCGCCTTTGGGAGGCTGAGGTGAGTGGATTGCCTGAGCCTGTGGGTTCAAGACCCGCCTGGGCAGGTGAGACCTCATCTCTACAATAAAATTAAAAAACATTAGCCGGGCGTGGTAGCGCGCGCCTGTAATTCCGCCTACTTGGAAGGCTGAGGCGGAAGGATCGCCGGAGCCCAGCAGGTCGAGGCTATGGTGGCCGGGAGCGGCCACTGCACTCCAGTCTGGGCCATGGAGTGAGACTCCAACTCAAAAAAAAAATTTATTATCAAAGAGTGGTTATGGTTATGATGGTCACTAAATGGAACAGGCAGCAGCAGGCAGAAAAACAACACCTAACAATCAACACTGAAGAAACATCCGGCTGGGCACGGTGGCTCAAGCCTGTAATCCCAGCACTTTGGGAGGTCAAGGTGAGAGGATTGCCCTCGGGTTCGAAACCAGCCTAGGAAGCTTGGTGAGACCTCATCTCTAAAATAAATTAAAAAATTACGGGGGGTGTGGTAGCGCACACCTGTATTTCCTAGCTACTTGTAAGGCTGAAGCGGAAGGATTACCTGAGCCCAGCAGGTCGAGGCTGCGGTGGCTGGGAGCATGCCACTGCCCTCCAGCCTGGGCGAGAGAGTGAGACTCTAATCAAATAAATAAATAAATAAAGTGAGACTGCAAACAAATAAATGAAATGTCAAAGATGGCTGGGTGCAGTGGCTCACACCTGGAATCCCAGCACTTTGGAAGGCTGAGGCAGGAGAATTGCTTTAGCTCAGGAGTTTGAGACCAGCCCAGGCAACATAGTAATATCTTGTCTCTATAAAAAAGCTAAAAAATTAGTTGGGTATGGTGGCATTCACCTGTAGTCCCAGCTACTCAGAAGGCTGAAGTGAAAGGATCATCTAAGCCTAGGAGGTCAAGGCTGTGGTGAGCTGTGATCATGCCACTACACTATAGCCTGGGCAATGGTGTAAGATCCCAACTCAAAAAAAAAAAAGGTCAAAGAAACATATTTTGCGATGAAGCATTTTTTTTCTTTTAAGCCTGCTACCTGTCATGTGATGTTATACCAGAGTCAGGTGGGAATTTCGTATCTTATTGCGACAGCCTATTTTTGTCAGTTTTGTAATCTCTATTTTAATATTAATGCTAGTCAGTTGTGCCTAAAACTCCACAAGGGAAGAGGCGGGTTGAAGCGTGCTAGACCTTCTTTCTTTCATGGCCTGGACTTTAGTTTGTCAGGTTTCCTGTGGCCAACGGGAAGTCCGTTCAATACAAATTGCTGAAGGGCTTAAAATCTTATTTTTGGTTTCACAGGCATCCTTGAAACAGAAATAGTTCTGTGGTTTGTCCACTGTAATACAGCGTCAACATTCAGGTCACTGTTTAAATTACCAAGTGAATATATGCCTTACCTTGAAAATATAAACCACGTCTCTTATTTATTTATATACTTATTTTATTTTTTTTTGAGTAGAAGTCTCACTCTGTCACCCAGGCTGAAGTGCAGAGGCAAGCTGCTCTGCACCACCGCAGCCTCGACCTGTTGGGCTCTGGTGATCCCTCTGCCTCAGTCTTCCAATTAGCTGGAACTACAGGTGCATGCTACCATGCCCGGCTAACTGTTTGATTTATTATAGAGATGAGGTCTTGTCAGATTGCCCAGGCTGGTCTCAAATTCCTGGGCTAAGGCAATCCTCTCACCTCGGCCTCCCAAAGGGCTGAGATTATAGGCGTGAGCCATTCTAGAGATAAGCATGAGACACTGGCTCTTCTTTGGAAGAATTATAGGGCCAATGGGCAAATGACTGTGGGCTGTTGAATCACAGTAAGAGACAGTATTATTTTAAAATGTTACCACATTTACTAAGCCTGACAAGCCCAATACTAGGTATATTTCATTCTTTTTTTTTTTTTTTTTTTTTGAGTTAGAGTCTCACTCTGTCGCACAGACTGGAGTGCAGTCGCTGCTCCCGGCCACCGCAGCCTCGACCTGCTGGGCTCCGGCAATCTTTCCGCCTCAGCCTTCCAAGTAGCCAGAATTATAGGCGCGCTCTACCACGCCCGGCTGATTTTTTGATTTATTGTAGAGATGAGGTCTCGCTGCCCAGGCGGGTCTCAAACCCGTGGGCTCAGGCAATCCACTCACCCCAGCCTCCCAAAGGCGCGGGATTACAGGCTGAGTCACCGAGCCCGGCTAGGCATATCTCTTTCTAAAAATAACAGATCAAAGTGTACATTATGATACATTTTAAAATTCAGTTGAGATGAAACTCCCCACAAAACATCTCATTCCACTACCTATCCAGGACTGACTGTCCTCCAAGGTCTCACTGGCGTGACACCCAATATCCTGTGAGATTTCTTCAACCCCTCCAGGTCATCCTGATTTCTCCGTCTCTGAACTTTCTTATGCTTATTGTAATCAACCACCTTTTTTTTCTGTTTTAATATGTTGTTTTATTAAAAGTAGCAGCATGGTTTCTTTTGTATAAATCTTATGCTTCCAACAGATTATAGACTATAGATTATAGAGCAGAAACCAGCAGTACCTTTCTTACATTCAATATAGAGTCCATTTGTCCTTTCAACAAAGAGTTACCTATAGCACCTACTACAATGGCAGTGCTAGAACCTGGAGATCCAATAGTGAGAAAAACAGGTGCTATAGCCCTAATGGGAATTAGAGTTTAAAGAGAAAGAGGCATTAATCAAATAAAAGGAACGTAAAATAGTGACTACAATAGGTACTAGAGGACTAGCTTAGTATTATTAGCTCACACCTGCAATCGTAGCACTTTGGGAAGTCAAGGCAAAAGGACTGCTTGAGACCAGGAGTTCAAGTCCAGCCTGGGCAACATAGTGAGACCTCATCTCTACAAAACATTCTTTTAAGTAGTAAAATTAGCTGGATGTAGTGGCCTGCATGTACAGTTCCAGTTACTTAGGAGGATCACTTGAGCCTAGGAGTTCAAGGTTACAGTGAGCTACGATCATACCAATGCACTCCAGCCTGGATGAGAATGAAACTCGATCTCTGAAAAAGTAAGAGAAAAGAAAAAAGTTTCTGCAAAAGAGAGATATAAGTCATGCATTACTTAATGTGAGGGATACATTCTGAGAAATGTGTCATGAGGCAATTTTGTCACTGAAACACCATACAGTGTATTTACACACACCTAGATGGTCTAGCTTACTATTTATCTATTAATATACTTATTAATGCCTGTTGCTCCTCTAGTACATTACTTTCCTGAATGCTACAGGCAACTATAACACAAGAGAAAGTACTTGTGTCTCTAAACATATTTAAACACAGAAAAGGCACAGTAAAATTGTGTGCAAAGATTCTGAGGCAAGAGGAGGCACACTGAGTTTTTGTTTGTTTGAGTCGGAGTCTCACTCTGCCACCCAGGCTGAAGTGCAGTGGCACACCCACCGTGGCCTCGACCTGCTAGACTCAGGCAATCCTCCTGTCTCAGCCTTCCGAGTAGCTGGAACTACAGGCACATGCCACCATGCCTGGCTGAGCTTTTTATTTATTGTGTAGAGGAGGTCTCGCCAAGTTGCCCAGGCTGGTCTCAAATCCCTGTACTCAGGCAGTCCTTTCGCCTCGGCCTCCCAAAATGCTGGGGTTACAGGCATATGCCACCATGCCCAGCCACACTGAGTTTAAAAACCGGAGGAAGACCACTGTTGCTAAAGCAGAGAGTGAAAGCACAATGGCTGGATAATAACCTATGCTTACCTTTGTTAACAGCTCTCTGTTTATTTTGAAATTTACAGTCCCTCGACCAGTACTGATTTCACTCACCACTGTATCACATTTTAGCTGAAAAGATAAAAAAACACACAAAATATATATATTATATAATAGGCCTAACAAGATATATAGTTCTAATGCTATAAAATTAGCTTACAGAGACACTAGTTATCTCTCATGGTCCCTATATCTAGACCAGGGTTTTGGCCAACCTCCTTTAGTCCCATCATTCTATTTAGGTGAACATATTTTTTTTCCTGACTAGTAGGCTATTCTGTCTTCAATGTGTCCCTTCCTCTTTCTCTCCCCTCAAATTCTCTATCTAACAGGGAAAAAGAGTGTCACTCCATGCCCCCCCACCTTCTCTGACATTCAATGAACACTTCTTGCTTTTGTTTTTTTGTTGTTGTTGTTTTGGAGTCTCAATCTTTGCACAGGTTGGAGTACAGTGGCACGCTCACGGCCACTGCAGTCTCGACCTGCTGGACTCAGGCAATCCTGCCTCAGCCTTCCAAGTAGCTGGAACTACAGGCACACACCACCATGCCCAGCTTATTTTTTGATTTATTGTAGAGATGAGGTCTCGCCAAGTTGCCCACTTTGGTCCCGAACCCGTGGGCTCAGGCAATTCTCTCACTTTGCCCTCCCAAAGTGCTGGGAATACAGGTGTGAGCCACCACACCTGGCAATGAACACTTCTTATCTCACCTTTCATGAGAGCCACAAAACGTGACAGCTGTCAGGGACTATAGTAAAGCATCCACACCAATATATGCGATGTAAGTAATTCAAATAGTTTGTCATCTATGCATATGCCTTCACTTTTTAACCTATTAGATGGTTCAAAACCCCTATATACCTATGGAATTTGAAGAGACTCCTAATTGTCACTGAAGAGTCTTTATTTTTAAGAACTTACAAGAAATGGAGAAAAGAGATTACATATTGTACTTGAATAATTCTACTGATAAAAATCTGGGGTAATTTTGTGATCAAATAAATATTTACTCAGCTATCAAGTCTCCCTTATCATACTCATCCTTTAATTAAACATCTTTTTCTATGATAGTAACTTTCATTGTTCAAACTCCTCAGAGTTCCCAGATACCTCCTCTGTGTCATATGTAAATTAGTTAGGAAAAAAACCTTGTTCAACATCTGCCTTTTCTGAATGTATTACACTAACAATTTAGACTCAGTCATTCCTTGCAATTCTTTCAATTCTTATTTTAGATAGCAAACCCATCAGAGAACTTAGAAATGAAAGAGGCTTATTAAATCATCTAACCATCTCTTCTCTATAATCATGATTCTATTTACATCTAATTATTTCTTCTCATATTTTAATGTTCATCTTCTCTGAAACTCATTTTAAAAATTGCAACTTACTGCTGTAATTTATCAAGCTTGTTCTTCTAAATTCAAAAGTCCATCCTGCTTCAATCTGTAAATTTAATTAACACTTCAATCCTCCTGTAAGTAGTTAATCAAAAAATTGAACAATGTCAGCTCAAGAGGAATGCTTTATAACTAATTTGAGAAATTATCATAACCTTATAGTACATGGCTAAAATGAATTTAAATTTATGATATCCAAGATGCCTGGAACAAAGAAACACTATTAAATTCATTATTATGGCTGAGAGCCTGCAGAGTATTTTTTTCTAAAATAGTAAGTTTTTATAATGCCAAAAAGGTAATAGTGCTAAAGTACCTTCTCTGCCAGTCTCTTCACTTGAACTTGAATATCTGGTGTTGATGGGACATTGCTGGTTTCCAATAAAGAATCCACAGAAAGCTGAAAGTCAGCTACTTCTCTAAAGACAGACATTAAAATGGGAAAGAGCTGTTATTACCTAAAAGCATTACTTGTGTAACAAAGTCTAATCACTATGGGTTCTCCACATGGACACAACCTTATCAGGAGAGGGTATTATGTATGTGTTCAAAATTAGAAGCAAGGAAATTAGAAACCACCTTGTATTTATTTAGAACTCATTTTTTATCATCTTATAAAATTCTCCCTCTTTTATCACCTAATTGCAGCTTTAGGATATTGCTAGGAGATAGGTAAAGTTACTTTATAGACTTGAAAACTGATGTCTGGCAAATTAAATGCCTCCTCTAATATCCAACAGATTCAGAAAAAAAACCCAAGTCTCTTGACCTCTTCTACACACTTCCTCTACTACTCCAAATGCCTGCTTCTAATTCAAGCCTCCCTACTGACCTCCAAATAACTAGTTTTTAGTTGTTGTTGTTGTTGTTTTACTCAGGGTCTCACTCCGTTGCCCAGATTAGTGTGCAGTGGCATCATCATAGCTCACCGCAGCCAACCTCCTGGGCTTAGGCAATGCTTCCACGTCAGCCTCCCGAGTAGCTGGGACTACAGGCACATGCCACCATGCCTGGCTAATTTTTTTTATTGTTCTGTAGAGACATGGTCTCACTATGTTGCCTAGGCTGGTCTTAAACGTTTAGACTCAAGCAAGTCTCCTACCTTGGCCTCCCAAATTGCTGGGATTACAGGCGTAGGGTACCATATCCAGCCCAAATGACACATTTTGTAAATGTTATCATTTGAGTTTCAAAATGAGAAAAAGAATATCAATTAACATTCAGCAGTTCATTAAAGAGACAGACATTGCCATTTGTCCTGTTCACAGGGTTAGTAAAGAAACAATGCAAAATCAAAGAAACACAAAACAACTGGTTAGTACAAATAAATCATTTGCTTCATGAGATGAGTTATCTCTAGGGAAGAAGATTCCATTACAGAATGGAATCTAAGAAGTATGTACCAGTGACTTCCACAGTTATCTATAATGTTTTAGTTTTAAAAACAAAAATCGATCAGGTGCTCTGGCTCATGCCTGTAATTCCAGCACTTTGGGAGGCCGAAGCAAGTGGAAAGCTGAAGCAGAAGTTTCACTGGAGCCCAGCAGGTCCGACACTGGGGAGGCTGTGAGTGTGCCACTGCAGTTCAGCCTAGGTGACAGAATGAGACTCCAACTCAAAACAAAACAAAACAAAAAAGTGCGTGCGTGCGCGCGCACACACACACACACACACACACACACACCCCACACACACACACACACACAAATAAAATTCTGGTTATAAACAGTATTAATCCTAGTTCTGATGTTAAATAAATATTAAATAGTACCACTACACTACTTTTTGTACTTCCTTATATAGTAATTTGGTTGGAAAACTGTACGCTTTGTATCCTTTCTAAGACCATTCTCTATGGGGGGGGGGACACACAGCATCAATAAGCGTACCTGATCTAAAACCTGGCAAAACAGGGACCAAAGAGAGGCCCAAACTTTACCCTACAATGACCACTTGTATATCTAATCCTGAACTGTATCCCATATATTTAAAATTTTTTAAAACATTAAAAAAAAAAGACTATTCTCGTCTGAGTCCGGGGGTTCGAGACCAGCATGGGCAACTTGGCGAGATCTCGTCTCTACAATAAATCAAAAAATTAGCCTGTGGTAGTGTACACCTGTAGTTCTAGCTACTAAGAAGGCTGAGGTGGAAGAATTGCCTGAGCCCAGCAGGTTGAGGC
>NW_007253900.1:691745-713266 GCF_000164805.1 Carlito syrichta
GCTAATTTTTTGATTTATTGTAGAGATGAGGTCTCACCAAGTTGCCCAGGCGGGTCTCGAACCCACGGGCTCAGGCAATCCACTCACCTCATCCTCCCAAGTCGCAGGATTACAGGCTGAGCAATCGAGCCCGGCTGTAAGACTACTCTCTAATGAGTATAACAATTCAGTTTTCTAAAAATTTACTTTAATTGTGAAAACTCATATAAGGTTTGAATGTATTTATTCTTACCAAAGGACTCTGATAGTTTAGTCAAATATTTGTATCAATAAATATGTGGGAATAACACACAAATATCTGTGCCAATAAATAAAAGGGGAATAACACACAAAGTAGGACAAGAGTAACAAACACACAAAGGTTTTAAAAATTAAAAAAAAAAACAAAAAACTAAAAGTAATAAGAGACGTAAAAAGGATATTCCCTGAAAGGATACAGAGTTGAATACACCAAAGATTAAATTATGATTTTTTGATATACAGCTAGGATAGTTTATAAGAGGTTTAATATGACCACAAATCTAGAGCACAGCTCTAAAACATCCAGGCAACACAAAGAAGTTAAACATCACCACCACACAATAAACCTATGTAACTAACCTGCACTGCACATGTACCTCCTGAAGTCAAAATAAAAAAATGCTACCAATAACATCTTTCTAAAAATAAAAATAAATGAAAAATAAAACATGAATTCTCAAATTATATAAAGATTTGCCAGCAAGAAAGGTCCAGTATTGGGAGATTTTAAGTAAACAAGGATCTTTTGCTTTGTCTATTTAAAGAGATGATTTTTACATTTGAATGATGTAGAAAGTCAGAACTGAAAGCAATCTAAATGTTAGAATATCACATTGTTAGAATGTTAGAATATTACAGCGTTAAAAGTGATATGTTCAAAAAAAGAATTATATCGGGGGGGAAAAGACTCAAAATTCTTACTTTTTTTGTTATGTGGTTTTTTGGTTTTTTTTTTTTTTTTTTCAGTCAGAGTCTTACTCTGTCACTTAGGCTGGAGGGCAGTGGCATGCTCATGGCCACCACAGCCTTGACCTGCAGGGCTCAGGTGATCCTTCCACCTCAACCTTCCAAGTAGCTTGTAGAGACGAGGTCTTGCCAAGTTGCCCAGGCTGGTCTCAAACCCCTGGACTCAAGCAATCCTCTCACCTCCACCTCCTAAAGTGCTGGGATTACAGGTATAAGCCACCACACCCAGCCTTTGCAATGCTTTTTTTCCCATAAACCAAAGTTAGTACTTCAGATTGTTAAGTGGAGGCAGGTAAAGAAAATCCTATTCTTCCTATTCCAACGATGGGCCAAGATGGTTCTGTTTATTAAAGACCTCTGGAACATAAAGGTTGAAACACTACTCTTATTATGCAGAATGTCACACACAGATTTTATGAAATAGCTAACTGATTTGGAAGGTTACATCAATTTACACATAATTAAAAGATCCCATGGTTGGTGGTTGTTTCTGTTCTTGAAACTCAACATAAAGGAAGTTGCAGCAGGCCATTTTCTAGGTGCTCTCAAGAAAATGTATCCTCTCTCTTCTTTTCCCTTTTTTTTTTTTTTTTTTGTCTTATTCTGGGAACAAGAATATTCATTCTACTCTTATCTTAAAGTCCTGACAAAGTTAAGGGGGCAAAATACTAGGACATAATGGTATCTTCATTATATCTAAATAAATTGTATCTAAGTTATCTTACTTTTTTCCAAAGCTTAGGGCTTAAATGCCTACTACGTAGCTAATTTCTTATTTGAGAGAGTATTTTATCCAAATGTTGGCGTTTTCTACCCAAATAGTAAGCCAGTATCAATTAGGATGACCAAATCTGCAAAGAGGTAGATATCTGCCTGCGTCCCAGAACACAACTATCGGTTGTGTGTATCCTAACCACACAACCACACTCCGTCATTGGGATGGCTGGGCTCGGTCGCTCAGCCTGTAATCCCGCACTTTGAGAGGCTGAGGTGAGTGGATTGCCTAGCCCGTGGGCTCGAGACCCGCCTGGGCAACTTGTCAAGACCTCGTCTCTACAATTAAAAAAAAAAAGGTAGCTCAGTCTGTAACCCCAGCACTTTGGGAGGCCGAGGCGAGTGGACTGCCTGAGCCCGTGGGTTCAAGACCCGCCTGGGTAACTTGGCGAGACCTCATCTCTACAATAAATCAAAAATTAGCTGGGCGTGGTAGTGCACGCCTGTAGTTCCAGCTACTTGGAAGGCTGAGGCGGAAGGATCGCCGGAGCCCAGCAGGTCGAGGCTGCGGTGGCCGGGAGCGGTCACTGCCCTCCAGTCTGGGCGACAGAGTGAGACTCCAGCTCAAAAAACAAAACAAAAAAAACAAAAAACCCTAGCAGATAAATATGGTCCAACAATATTCAAGCATCAGATGGTTGTACAATCTTTAATAACCCTTCAAAAACCCTGAATTCTAAACATAATTTCAGTAGAATAACTGAATAACACAATAGTTTATTGTTACATAATTAAATTTGAACCGCATTGCCAAAAATTTTGCCACAGTTATAGTTACTAGCATAAAGAAACATAAAAATAATTAATATGATAATAATATAACCTGCCACATCAGAATAGCTAAGGTACAAATTTTAATTTTATTATTTAAATCAATGGGATATTAGGGTGAATATAATGAATCATATTTTACAGTTAATTTCAAAGACCATTCTATAAATTTAAGAGTAATTTTTTTGGTATATTAATAAAGTTGGCAACATTTGAGATTGTTATAAATAGATTATACTTAACTGTTTTTTGGAAATTGGCACTGCAGATATTGACTTGATCAAGTTTTCTGGTGGAAGATCCAATATTCTGGAAAGCTACAAAAAAAAATGAACAAAATAAGGCAAGACTGTTGATCTATTTTTTCCATTCAATTGAATACGACTTAGTAAAACATTCCTGTTAGTATACTTAACAGGAATGAGCTTCAATGCATTAAAAATGAAAGAAGCAGACAGGTCTGGTGGCTCAAATATGTAATCCCAGCATTTTGGGAGGCGGAAGCGAGAGGACTGCCTGAACCCAGAGGTTCAAGACCTGCCTGGGCAACTTGACGAGACCTTGTCTCTACAATACATTAAAAAAAAAAAAAATTGGCTGGGCTCGGTGGCTCAGCGTGTAATCCCAGCGCTTTGGGAGGCCAAGGTGAGTGGATTGCCTGAGCCTGCGAGTTTGAGACCCACCTGGGCAACTTGGCGAGACCTCATCTCTACAATAAATCAAAAACTAGCCAGGCGCGGTAGTGCACGCCTTTAGATTCAGCTGCTTGGAAGGCGGAGGTGGAAGGATCGCCGAGCCCAGCAGGTCGAGGCTGCGGTGGCCGGGAGCAGTCACTGCACTCCAGTCTGGGTGACAGAGTGAGACTCCAACTCAAAAAAAAAAATTAGCCAGAAGTGGTGGCACAAGTCTGTGGCTCCAGCTACTTGGAAGGCTGAAGCAGAGTGCAGCAGGTTGAGGCTGCAGTGGCTGTGAGTGTGCCACTGAACTCCAGCCTGGGCAACAGTGAGACTCTGACTCAAAAAAAATGTTTTTTTAAGTGAAAGAAGCAAGACTCAAAAGGATACATAGTGTATCACTCTGAGGGGAGAGTTGAACCATAAATTAGCAAACAGAACTATTCAGCAAAACAACTGAATTTTATCTTTAATTTTGAGTCAGAGTCTCACTCTGTCACCCAGGTTGGAGTGCAGTAGCACGCTCACAGACACTGCAGCCTCGACCTGCTGAGTTCAGGTGATCCTTCTGCCTCAGCCTTCCAAGTAGCTGGAACCACAGACGCGTACCACCAAGTCTGACTAATTTTCTGATTTATTGTAGAGTCGAGGTCTCACCAAGTTGCCCAGGCTGGTCTCAAACCCCTGGGCTCAGGCATTCTCTTGCCTCTGCCTCCCAAAGTGCTGGGAGCCCACCACAGCTGATCCTTTTTTTTTTCTTTCTGTTTAAAGTCAAGGTCTCACTCTGTCATCCAGACTGGAGTGCTATGGCACAATGACGGCTCACCACAGCCTCACCTCCTCGGTTCAGGCGATCCTTCCACCTCACCCTCCAGAGTAGCTGAGACTTGTGCCACCATGCCTGGATAATTTTTTTTTTTTGTAGTGAAGAGGTCTCAACATGTTGCCTAGGCTGGTCTTGAACTACTGGGCTGACACAATCTTCCTGCCTTGGCCTCAAAGTGCTGGGAGTATAGGCATGAGCCACCACACCCAGCCTATCATTGTAAATTAAAAAAAAAAAAATTTAAAGATATTTTAAGGGGAGATAAACCACTGAGGACCCACAGATAAATTTTTTTATTTGAAAAAATATTTATTGTCAGGCACAGTGGCTCATGCCTGTAATCCCAGCACTTTGGGAGGCAGAGGCGAGAGGACTGACTGACTGAGCTCAGGGGTTCGAGGCCAGCCTGAGCAACATGGCAAGACCTTGTCTCTACAATAAATCAAAAAAATTAACCGGGCGTGGTAGCGTGCGCCTGTAGTTCCAGCTATTTGGAAGGCTGAGGCGGAAGGATTGTTTGAGCCCAGCAGGTCGAGGCTACAGTGGCCGTGTGCATGCCACTGCACTCTAGCCTGAGTGACAGAGTGAGACTCCAACCCCCCAAAATACATAAGTATATATTTATTAATTGTCTACACTGTGTCAGGCATTGCTTACAGTACTGGAGATACATCAGTGATCCAAACAGACAAAAGACATATTATGGCACTTAAAAATAAACAAATAGTCAGGTGTAGGGGCTCATACCTGTGTTCCCCACTACTAGGGAGGCTGAGGTAGGAGGGTGGCTTGAGCCCAGGTGTTTTAGACTGCAGTGAGCTATGATCATGCCATTTCATTCATTCCAGCCTGGGCAACAGAGCCAGGTGCTGCCTCAAACAAAATAACACATAAAAAAAACAAGGAAATAACAGAGAAGATCTGATACTCAGGTCCTGTCAGAGGCTTACTCCTCAGGATAGCAGGCATGGGTGTATTTGTATCTTTTTTTGTTTTCTTTTGGAGTCAGAATCTCACTCTCTCTCATGCCTCTGGAGAGCAGTGGCATGCTCATGAGACTACTGCAGCCTCAACCCGCTGGGCTCAGGTGATCCTTCCACATAGCTGGAACCACAGATGTATGCCACCACACCAGCTAATTTTTTTTGGATTTATTGGAGAGATGAGGTCTCACCAAGTTGCCCAGACTGTTCTCGAACGCTTGGGCTCAGGCAATCATCTCACCTCCCACCTCCCAAAGTGCTGCGATCACAGGTATGAGCCACCGTACCTGGCTGCACTTATATTTTTTAAAAGCTCCTTGTTATCCGGGCTTGGTGGCTCAGCCTGTAATCCCGTGCCTTTGGGAGGCTGAGGTGAGACCCGCCTGGGCAACTTGGCGAGACCTCATCTCTACAATAAAATAAAAAATTAGCTGGGCATGGTAGTGCACGCCTGTAGTTCCAGCTACTTGGAAGGCTGAGGCGGAAGGATCGCTGGAGCCCAGCAGGTCGAGGCTGCGGTGGCCGGGAGTGACCACTGCACTCCAGTCTGGGTGACAGAGTGAGACTCCAACTCAAAAAAAAAAAAAAAAGTTCCTTGCATGACTTAACACATAGTCAAAGTTGGGAACTAGTGTGCCCCAGTCAGATTCGTAAACCTCAGCACATTCCCATGTACTGAATGATTCTTATGTGACAGGCAGGTCCTACATGCCTTCACTTTTCCTGACAACAATCTCATGACTTGCATACTCTTACAGCCCTCATTTCATGAATGATGAACTGAAGCACAGAGAATTCGCCTAACTGGCCTAAGTGGAAAGACAAGCTGGATGTAAACACAGGCTAAAACCAGAACCTACATTCAACCCGATGCTACGTGTATATCCTTTCAAAGAGAAACGCCTATTTAAGAAAAGTAGTGACACAGCAACCTCGCCATAATGAATTGAAACTGCCTTCCTCTTTCCTCCCACCTCCGCAACCCTTACGCAGCCTCTGCAACGGACAAGTCATAGCTGTGGAGCTGGGAAAAGGAAAGGGAGCAATGGGGGAAGCAGGAAAAGCAAGGAAAGCAAGGCGAGTTTAGGAAAAAATCACCTTCAAAGACGTGTGTAATTTCAGAGGGAGAGGAATAAGATGAAAACCACTGTCTCCTGATGAATGACATTTACTCTCCTATCATCAACAGAAGTCATTGCTGAATTTCACAAACATTAACTATAAAAAATGGGCCAGACATGGTAGCTTGGTGCCTGTAATCCTAGCACTTCAGGAGGCCTCGGCTGCTCTCCAACTCCTGGGCTCAAGCAGTTTTCTTGCCTTGGCCTTCCAAAAGGCTGGGATTATAGGCGTGAGCCACCACTGCCAGCCTGTCTTTGCAAGTTTCAAAATAAATGTTAAATATTGTTTATGGAGAGGAGATAAACCATTAAGGATCCACAGATACTTTTTTTTTCCTTTGAGTTGGAGTCTCACTCCGTCGCCCAGACTGGAGTGCAGTAGCTGCTCCCGGCCACCGCAGCCTCGACCCGCTGGGCTCCAGCGATACTTCTGCCTCCGCCTTCTGAGTAGCCGGAATTACTGGCATGCGCTACCATGCCCGGCTGATTTTTTGATTTTGTATTGTAGAGATGAGGGCTCAGGCAATTCACTCACCAGGAGTGTTACTGTGCCAGTAATTCCAGCACTTGAGGAGGCTGAGACGGGAGGATTACTTGAGTCCAGGATTGAAGACCGGTTTGGGCAACATAGTGAGGCCTCGTATCTAGAAAAAATTAGTTGGGCATGGTGGTACGCTTATACTTTCAGTTATTCAGGAGGCTGAGGCGAAAGGATCACCTGAGCCCAGGAGGTCAAGGTTGCAGTAAGCTGTGACTGTGCCACTGCACAGCAGCCTGGGCAACTTGGTGAGACCTCATCTCTACAATAAACCAAAAAATTAGCTGGGTGTGGTGGTGCATGCCTGTAGTTCCAGCTACTTGGAAGGCTGAGGCAGGAGGATCACCGGAGCCCAGCAGGCGGAGGCTGCGGTGGCCGTGAGCGTGCCACTGCACTCCAGTCTGGGCGACAGAGTGAGACTACAACTCAAAAAAAAAAAAAAAGGCCAAAATTGCAGACCTGGAGTTACTGTTTATTTATTTTTAAGATGCTTTATATAGCTAGTATAAGTTGATTTTTAAGTTTGAATCTCAGAGTCCAATTTTTATTGTTTTAAATTTCTAGTCTTTAAGAAGTGAAGTACTGCTGGGTGCAAGGGCTCATGCCTGTCATCTCAACACTTGGGGAGGCTGAGGTGAGAGGACTGCTTGAGCCCAGGGGTTCCAGACCAGCCTGGGCAACTTGGCGAGACCTTGTCTCTACAAAACATCAAAATATTAGCCCAGCATGGTGGCACATGCCTATGGTTCTAGCTACTTGGAAGGCTGAGACAGACGGATCGCCGGAGCCCAGCAGGCTGCAGTGGCCATGAGCGTGCACTCCAGCCTGGGCAACAGAATGAGACTCCCATTTAAAAAAAAAAAAGAAAGAAAGAAACATGGGGAAAATGAACACATTTAAAGAATAAACTAGGGCTCTTGTGATGATTAAGAAAAATATGTAATAAGCACGGAGTAAACATTATTTCCCTGTGCATTTAAAAAGGTTTTCGTTGATTTGGGACATAGTGTCTCCCAAACTTACCCATAACAAATAAGATTTTCAGTCTGTCTTAAATATAATAAATGTGCTGACAAAAAACGTGGCGATTTTGGTCAGTTTCAAAGCATTTTGGTTGATCAGTAACTTGTGAGCTTAGGTAGTAGTAAAACGCTTACATTCAAACAAGCTACACAAGCCAAATTCTCTCTTAGAGAATTATTTTAACTAAACTAAAAACTACTTAAAAATCACTTATCCTTCGGCATGGTGGCTCATGCCTGTAATCCCAGCGCTTCAGGAGGGGAGAGGATTCCCTGAGTCCAGGGGTTCGAGACCAGTCTGGGCCACTTGGCCAGATCTTGACTCTACAGCAAAATAACAAAATTAGCCAGATGTGATGGTGCATGCCTGTAGTTCCAGCTACTTGGAAGGCTAAGACCAGCTGGTAGAGGTTGTACTGGCTGTGAGCATGCCACCGCACTCCAGCCTGGGCAACAGAGTGAGACTCCAACACAAAAAAAAATTACTTATCTTTTTACTATATTTTTTTACTCCAAAAAAGCTCTGAGGGAACGTAAACACATAAAATAAAATGGAGGTATAAAATCATACCAGATAACCTAAGCTCAAGATAGTGACTGTGCTTCTTGAACCAAGATACAAAGGAAATCTAAGCAAACAGTTTGCTTTACCTCTAGTAACAGGCCCAGCAATTCAGGAAGAGAAACTTTTCCTAGAAGTAACTCTAAGCTGGGTGCAGTGGCTCATGCCTGTAATCTCAACACTTCAGGAGGCCCAGGCAGGAGGATCACTTCAGCCCAGGAGTTGGAGACCAGCCTAGGCAACACAGCAAGACCTCATCTCTACGACAAATAAAAAATAAAAAATTAGCCAAGTATAGTGGCACATGCTTGTAGTCCCAGCTACTTGGGAAGCAGAGGTGGAAGGACTGCCTGCGCCCAGGAGGTCAAGGCTGCAGTGAGCCATGATCATGCCACTGCACTCCACCTGGGCAGCAGAATGAGACTTCAACTCAAAAAAAGAAAAGTAATTCTAAGACCAGTTATCTTATCCACACAAAGATACAAATACCAAAACAGTAGTTTCAATAGTGTTTTACAAAAGCCACAGAAACATTCTTTTTTTTTTTTTTTTGAGTCGGGGTCTCATTCTGTCGTCCAGGCTGGAGTTCAGTGGCACGCTCACAACCACTGTAGTCTTCACCTGCTGGGCTCAGGTGATCCTTCCGCCTCAGCCTTCCAAGTAGCTGGAACCACAGGCATACACCATCATGTCCAGCTAATTTTTTGATTTATTCTACAGATAAGGTCTCACCAAGTTGCCTAGGCTGGTCTCAAATCCCTGGACTCAGGCAGTCCTCTCACCTCCACCTCCTAAATTGCTGAGATTACAGATGTGAGCTACCGTGTCCAGCAACATTCATAATGTAAATTAAAAAAAACAAAAGAGAAAGGAGTTGGGGGAATGGAGAGTTATTGTTTAATGGGCACAGGTTTTACTTATGAAAGATGAATAGTTCTGCAGAGAGATGGTGGTGATGGTGCCACAACAATGTAAATATAATTAATTAATGTCACTGAACCATATACTTTAAAAAGGCTAATAGGGCAACTTTTATGTTATGTTTATTCTCCCACAGTTAACAACCATAAAAGAGAAAGACTTCTGGGATAAAGTAGTGAAACGGAGGCTTTCTCACATAATCTACCTTCAGCCAAATTAAAAAGAAAGGAAGGAAAAAGGGTAGCTAGTAAACAGGTAGGCAGGTCAGTTCTCCAGCGGCAAATATTCAGGACAGGCACAGCTCAAAGCCATAGACTTCAAAAGTGATAGTTAAGGAAAGACACAACAGGCTCTGAAGAGAACGAAACAGCCCTATTTGGTATGGCTCCTAAATTGGTCCTCGTGTATCAGAAGTCATAGAGATGAATTAACAATTCTTATTAATACTCCAAATCTGGAGAAAACCAGATTGAATGAATTCTACTACTGTTTCCCTCTTGTGACTGGGAGATGCCAGGAGCTGAGGGAAAGAGTAAGTAACACAGAGAAGGGAATTTCAGCACTTTCCAACCGAAGTTAAAATTGTGAAGTAGCAAACTGAGGGCCTTCCCAATGAAAATGCAATACAACCCCCAAATATAGAGAGCAAGCCTGTGAGAGCTGTAAGAGCCAGAGGAGATTTTACAGGAAGACAGAAAAATATCAGGGCTACTTAGCAAAAATTTAATACACAAAGTCAGAGTTCCAGAATAATGTGTATAGGTCATCACGACTTACTGGAGAGAGAGACAAGAGTAGGACGCTGCAGAGTTTATATATTTAAAGCCTTAAAATGAAGTGAGCCAAGAACAAATGTGGCATGGGGAGTGAAGAAGTCATCCACGCAACGTGCAAACAAATGGAAGGTCTGACCAGAGCCATCAGACAAGAGCAAGACGAAAAGGAACAGGCGAATAAACGGAAAGAAACAGAAAGAGAAGGGAGGGAGGCACAGACCAAAAGAGAGAAAGACAGAATGGAAAGAATGCGGCATACAAGAGATCTAAGAACTCTGCCAGGAGAAAAATATAATCCCATGCATATGAATACAAAGACATTCCTCCCAAATGCTTTGGAACTTATTGAGAATGTGAAAACAGCCGGGTGAGATGGCTCATGCATGTAATCCCAGCACTTTAGGAGGTGGAGGTGAGAGGACTGTCTGAGCCCACGGGTTCAAGACCAACCTGGGCAACATGGCAAGACCTCGTCCCTACAATAAAGCAAAAACACTAGCTGGGCGTGGTGGCGCATGCCTGTAGTTCCAGCTACTTGGAAGGCTGAGGCGGAAGGATGGCCCAAGTCCAGCAGGTACAGTCTGAGTCTGTGGTGGCCTTGAGCATGCACCCCAGCCTGGGAAACAGAGTGACACACTGGCTCAAAAAAAAGAGAATGTGAATACAGTAACAAGAACTGAAAGACAATGAAAAGCAGAGTGAAATTTTACAAGTCTAAAAATTAAATTAATTGATGATTAAACTCATTTAAACCATAAAACTAGCAATTAAGAAACACAAAGGAAGAGTATACTTATAATTAAAAATAAAAGTATGACATAGACTAAGATAATCAGAAAATACAGATTTTAAAGAACAAAAATTAAAGTAATCAGAGAAAAATAATTAGAACTAAAGATAAGATAATCCAACCTCAACACAATTGGTGTTCCTAAAACACAATAAGAAGATGGGCAAACAAGTGGATAGAAAGGAAGGAAAGTAGACTGGTTCTCCAGCAGTAAATAAATAAGGATAGAGACAAGTCCAAAGTTACTAATTCCTTGTTTGTTTGTTTGTTTGTTGAGTTGAAGTCTCACTCTGTCGCCTATGCTGGAGTGCAGTGGCACACTCACAGCCACCACAGCCTCAACCTGCTTAGGCTCAGGCAATTCTTCTGCCTTAGCCTTCCAAGTAGCTGGAACTACAGGCACGTGCTACCACACCCAGCTAATTTTTTGATTTATTGTAGGTTTTGCCAAGTTTGCCCAGGTTGGTCTCGAACTCTCGGCTCAGGCAATCCTCTCGCCTTAGCCTCCCAAAGTGGTGGGATTACAGGCATGAGTCACTGCGCCCACCCTGCCAAAGTTACGAATTTCAAAAGCCATCTCCAACAAAAGATACAAAAGATTCTGAAGCAGAGTAGAGCAGTCTTACTTGGCAGGGCTCCTAACTTGGTCTCATTTATCAGAAGCCATAAAGATGAATCAACAGAACCCCAGAAAAATAAAAAGTATTCATAGATATATATCTTGGGGCCGAGTGTGGTGCTCATGCCTGTAATCCCAGCACTTTGGAGGGCTGAGCCAGGATTGCTTGAGCCCAGAAGTTTGAGACCACCTTAGGCAACATAACAAGATCTCGTCTCCAGAAAAAATAAAAAAAATCGGCCAGGCATGGCGGCACGGGCCTGTAGTCCCAGCTATTCGGGAAGCAAAGGCAGAAGGATCGCCTGAGCCCAGGAAGTCAAGGCTGCAGTAAACCATGATCCAGTCTGGACAACAGAGTGAGAACCCAACTCAAAAAGAAAAAAACGATGTATATCTTGGCTTCCCCACAAGCAGGACCTGAGAAAAAGATCTATGTGCACAAAGTTTATTTGAGAGATGGGCAGAAGTGATAAGAGACACAGAGAAGGAGGAAAAGTCCCTATGAAACTCTGCCATCAAAGTCATTGCCATAGGCAAATGGAGACTTAATTTCCATAGTACCTGCTAAGAAGCATTCACAAATGTCTGCCAGAATTCTCTACCCAAAATAACTTCTCCACACCAGAGCTAAGTAGGTGCTAGAACCAGCAAGCTTCAGAAAGGATGAGATGCTGTTAGCAAAAGGTGAATGGAACCGTTTACACAGTGGCAGCTGGAGTCAGAGGTGTGACCAAGGTGATGGGAGATAGAGCATAATAGTCAATAAGAGAGAAAACGTCCATGAAATAAGAACGAGGGCCAGAGCAGAGTGGCTCACGTCTGTAATCCCAACACCTCAAAAGGCTGAGGTAGGAGTGCTTAAACCACGAGATCAGCCTGAGCAACAAAGCAAGACCCCATCTCTACAAAAAATAAAAAAGCAGCTGGGCATGGTGGCCTGTATTCACAGCCCCAGCTACTCGAGAGGCTTGGGTGAAGGATCACTTGAGCCCAGGAGTATGAGGCTGCAGTAAGCCATGATCACATCACTGCACTCCAGCATAGGTGACAGAGTGAGATCCTCTTATCTCAAAAAAAAAAAAAAAAACCCAACAGAAACCAAATCAAGTTGTGCACAGTACTGCAATGGCACACAAGTCAGAAGTACAAATCAAAGAACTAGATCTCCATCTCTTGAGTCAAACAGGCTGGTTGTGGTGGCTCTCGTGCCTGCAATCGTAGCACTTGGGAGGCCAAGGCAGGACTGCTTGAACCCACGAGTTCAAGACACTGAGATCCCTGTCTCTACAAAAGATCAACTTGGTGAAACCTCATCTCTACAATAAATGAAAAAAAAAACCAGCCGGGTGTGGTAGCACGAGGTCATGATCATGCCACTGCACTCCAGCCTGGAGACAAATTGTGAAGATATGATATGATTAATAAGCAGACTACATATGATAGATGATATATACTTTGAGTGAGAAAGTTCCCCAACACAAATTGGTGAAAGTAAGGAAAAGTTATACCATCTGTGAGTACTAATGTCCTCATCTTTCATGGCAAAGGTCGACACTGTCTAAATTTGAAAGATTTTTTTTTAAAAGCACTCAATTGTAATGTTTTTCATAATCCTTTCTCTTGTGTGTAAAAACCTCATATAGGAAACACATCAATAATTATTTAAATTGCACTTCTCTTTCTTCCTGTGAACTCAAATTATTTAAACCAGCATTTCAGTAAGGGGTACGTGAGGAATCATAATACTATTATACTTTTAGTGTGTTGGTCATTTTCCACTGTAAATCTTAAAAAAAAAAACCCTAAAGATAAAAACTCATTACAAAGCAGCCCAGTTTTTATAAAAATCATATCTATCCAGTCTTTTTTCCTATCTTCCTTTATTTTTTTCTGCCAATATATCCGCATAGAAAGATATCTAAAAATAAAATCAATCAGTGATGATTATTATTTATGGGGGAGTTTTTTCCTAAAAAATAATTTGTGGCCCGGGCTTGGTGGCTCATCCTGTAATCCCAGCACTTTAGGAGGCTGAAGCAAGTGGATTACCTGAGCCCGTGGGTTTGAGACCAGCCCCGGCAACTTGGTGAGACCTCATCTCTACAATAAATAAAAACATTAGCCGGATGTGGTAGTATGCGAATATAATTCCGGCTATTTGGAAAGTTGAGGCTGAAGGATCGCTGAAGCCCAGCAGGTCGACACTGGGGTGGCCGTGAGTGTGCCACTGCACTCCAGCCTAAGTGACAGAGACTCCGACGCAAAAAAAACAAATTATTTGCACCTTTTTGTATTGCTTTATTCTTTATAATGAACAGGCATTATTTTGTAAAAATGAGAATTCTTCCTTTATTCAACTACAACTTTATAAATACTTTTAAGGAATTCCAATTGAAAGTCAAGCAGTTTGGCTCAGACATGTAACTTCAGTGGAGCTAAACCATCCAGCTGGGATGATGGTGGTGGAGAGGCAAGTATTCAAAATACTCACCCTCAAAGAGTCTATTATACCATAATAATAGCTACTTATTGATACCAAATACATAAAACTGACCAAACACAATTCTAAGTATTTCATATATATTAATTCATTGAATCTTAGTGGTAACTCTATAAGGTAGCTAAATAATTTTCCAGATGAGGTGCAGAGAACTTGCAGATCAGAAGAGAACCTGGATTTAAACCCAAGTCTTCCATGGTCAATGTTCTTAATCACTACACCAATAGTCCCAATGATGCGCTGCTAGTTGGAATGACCCCTGGAGATCTTTAGAAAACACTGCTGCCTGGCTCCCATGTGCAAATATTCTGATTTAGTTCAAATATTCCGATTTTAATATCCTGGGCAGTAGCTGATTCTAATGTGCAGTGGTTGCACTACCTTTATGCTTCCAGGTCCCCCTTGGATAGTGGCTACCAAGCCTGGATGAACATCAGAATCACCCAATCGTTTTTATAACTTCGAGGCCCTTGACCCATCCTAGGCCAAGGGTCTGAGCTTAAGTTTCTTTCTTTCTTTTTTTTTTGAGTTGGAGTCACTCTGCCTGAGCTTAAGTTTTGTTCCTTTTTTTTGAGTTAAGAGTCTCACTCTGTTGCCCAGGCCACTACAGCCTCGACCTGCTGGGCTCAGGTGATCCTTCTGCATCGGCCTTCTATGTAGCTGGAACTACAGGCATGTGCCACCATGCCAGGCTCATTTTTTGATTTATTGTAGAGATGAGGTCTCACCAAGTGCCCAGGCTGGTCTTGAACCCATGGGCTCAGGCAATCCTTTCACCTCAGCCTCCCAAAGTGCTGAGATTATAGGCATGAGCCACCGGGCCCAACCTAGTTTCATTTCTGTTTTCTTTTCTTTCTTTCCCTCCCTTCCTCCCTCTCTCTCTCTCTTTTTTTGAGTTGGAGTCTCACTCTGTCGCCCAGGCTGGAATGCAGTCCCACGATCACAGCTACCAAAACCTTGACCTTCTAGGCTCAGGAGAGCCTTATGCCTCAGTCTCCCAAGTAGCTGGAACCATAGGCATGCACCACCACATCCGACTAATATTCTGATTTATTGTAGAAAGGAGGTCTCACCAAGTTGCCCAGGCTGGTCTTGAACCCCTGGGCTCAGGCAATCCTCTTGCCTCCGCCCCCAAAGTGCCAGGATGTGAGCCATGAAGCCTGGCCAGATCTTAAGTAGTTTTTAAAGCTTCTCAGGTGATTCTAGTTTGCAGACAGGGTTTAAGTTTAGGGAACCACATTGCCTTCCACTTTAACACTGCCCAGACTAGTGAATGTTTTTAATTAGAGGTGCATCTTTCTCTGTAGGTGGGGCAAAGAAAGAAAAATAATTGAGAATCACCTTCAAGTGGTCAAACATTAGAGAACATGGTTTTAAATTCAGTTATATTCTCATAGGTAAGAATTACTCTGGAAGTAATATGACTTTCTTAAACTGCCTCTGAGATTAGATTCAGAGCTTTCTTGGATCAGAATGTGACCTGTGGGCTTTCTTAGCTTCGGGGTTTCTTTTTTTCTTCTCCTTCAGGTAGAGCTGTTTCTCCTAGCACTGTGCTTCATCTAGGACTAGCAGAGGTACAAGAAGGATCTACTGATAATTATCTACCTTAGGCCTCAAACTGATGAAAGAGGCTGGGCGCAGTGGCTCACACCTGTAATCCCAACACTTAGGGAGGCCAAGGCCAGAGGATTACCTGAGCCCAGCAGTTCAAGACCCAGACTAGGCAAGCAAGACCTAATCTCTATAAGAATAAAAAATAAAAATAATTAGCCTGGCATCAACAGCACATGCCTGTAGTCTCATCTACTCAAAAGGCTGAGGCAGAAGGATTGTCTGAGCCCTGGAGGTCAAGGTTGCGGTGAGCGGCGATTGTGCTACTGCACTCCAGTCTAGGTGACAGAGACTCCAACTCAAAAACAAAACAAAACACTGGCAAAAGAAAATCATTTACAGAATGAAATATGCTAAAAAAGCTACTCAATGAAAACAAAATAATACAAGACGACAACAGTAAACTTGAGTCTTTTAACAGAGAAGTAAAATCCACAAAACATTAGGAACAGTCCTTGAGCAATAAACTGACACAACACAACTGAATGAGAAGCAAATGTGAGGTTGAAAGCAGGGAGCACTTCTTAAGGGAGCATCAAAAGTGAAAATCCACAGTTGCCAGATGTGGTTTGGTCACCTAAGATCAGAGATTCTAATACATAAGAATGGCTAATATGTAGTTGAGTGCTTACAGTATACGAAACACAATTCTAAGCTTTACACTTAGGAACCTAATAGCAGAGATTCGAATAGAATCTTTGGCTCTGAGAACATCCACTGTGGAAGAACATTTATCACTTAGCTTGTTGGCAATCCTCAACCATTCGTTTCCTTGGCATACAGGCAAACATGATTTCTACCTCAATTACCCAGATACTGAGCACAAAGCCAAAGAATATTCTATCAGTCTGGCTCTACACAGGTGTTAAATTCAGTTAGGAGTTAACACTTATAGGATCAGGATCAAATTTTGTGGTAACTGCATAAAAGCCCTGATTTTCACAGCACTTTGGGAGGTGGAGGTGAGAGGATTGCCTGAGCTCAGGGGTTCAAGACCAGCCCTGGCAAACTGGCAAGCCCTCATCTCCACAATAAATCAAAAAATTAGCTGGGCATGGTAGCGCGTGCCTATAGTTCTGGCTACTTGGAAGGCTGAGACGGAAAGATCGCCGGAGCCCAGCAGGTTGATGCCGTAGGTGTGCCCAGCCTGGGCAACAGGGTGCGACTCTGACTCCAAAAAAAAAAATTATCTGGGCATGGTGGCTCATTCCTGTGGTTCCAGCTACCTGGAGGGCTGAGGCAAAAGGATCACCTGAGCTCAGCAGGTCAAGGCTGCAGTGGCTGTGAGTGTGCCACTGTACTCCAGCCTGGGTGACAGAGTAAAACTCCAACTCAAACAACAACAACAACAAAACCTTAATTTTGCTAGTGAAAAAGAGAGCTACATGTTCCGGCAATCAGACAGAGGTGGCAGAACTGACATCTCCTTATGAAAATTAGCTATATTTTAATCCATATAATGAAGTCAACAGGCCAAAATTCTTAAAAGGTTGCCAATCACTCTTCCAGATCTTAAATTACTTAAACTGTCTATTGCACTTGGTTATTCTTCACTTCTGACTCTCTAATACTACCAGGTCAGGCTCTGTATAGGTTTCCCACCAAGAGCGAATACACAAGCTCTCCCACATCTGCAGAAAATTTCCTCAGGAATAGGTCCAAGATGTAAACAAGAAGCAAACGAGGGAGCAATTAAAACTTCAGGGTTAGAGTTAGTGAGTTAAGCCGAGCACAGTGGCTCATATCTATAATCCCAGAACTTTGGGAGGCAGAGGCAAGAGGAATGCCTGAGCCCATGGGTTCAAGACCAGCCTTGGCAACATGGTGAAACCTCGTCTCTACAATCAAATCAAAAAATTACCTGGACATAGTGGCACATGCCTGTAATTCCAGCTGCATGGAAGGCTAAGGGAGAAAGATCGCCTGAGCCCATCAGGTAGAGGCTGTGATGGCCATGAGTAGCGTGCCACCGCACTCCAGCCTGGGCGACAGAGTGAGACTCTAAGTCAGAAAAAAAAAGAAAGAAAAAAAAAACTTCAGGGTTCAGAAGAGAATTTTCCAAACAACTTAGAGGGCAAGTTATGACAATTGTCTATAATGAAAGAAATTTAGCATGGCTCTTGTAAAGCTTGTAGTTTTAAGAATGGAATGCTGCTGGGCACGGTGGCCCATGCCTAGAATCTCAACACTTTAGGGGAGGCTGAGGTGGGAAGATCACTTGAGTCCAGGAGAGTGAGACCAGCCTGAGTAACACAGGGTAACACAGGGAGTCTCTACAAAATAAAAATTAGTTAGGTGTGGTGGTACACACCTGTCATCTCAGCTACTGGGGAGGCTGAGGTGAGAGGATTGCTGGAGTCCGGGAGGACAAGGCTGCAGTGAGCCATGATCATACCACTGCATTCCATCTTGGGCAACAGAGTGAGACTCCAACTCAAAAAAAGAAAACAAAAAAACAATGTTGGTGGGTCTGTGAGAATAGGCTTAGAAGCAAAGTACAGTACTCACCTAGATAATTCAGTGAGTCCTGTTGTTCACTTTGACATGGGTGAATGTCTTCCTAATATAAACCTTAGGACTAAATGACAACTGGTCACTAGTTTGTTTCTTGAGGCAACACCGAAACCTGATGATAAACACTTTAGCAGAGTCAAGGAAGCCTGTCTTCTTGGTCACTGTTAGTCTATCTCCTCCATCAAGTTATGTAGATATAAGTTAATGAGAGCTTAAGGACAGTTACATGACAACTAAATGCAATTCGTGATCTTACACTGAAAAGCAAATCAACAAAACTGGAATATGGACTGTAGATTAAAGTATTGTATCAGTGTTATGTGAATCTATAACTATACTGTGAATATGCAAAATAAGTCTTGTTCTTAGAAAAAATGATTATGTATTTACGAGGTAAAGAAGTATGATGTAGGAAACCAACTCTCAGATGATACTGGAAAAGAATTATATAAATACAGAGACAATGATGAGGCAAGTGTAGCAAAATGTTAATAACCAGGGAATCTGGATAAAGGGGATATGGATTTCTTTGTACTATTAACCACAAATTTTTCTGTAAGTTTGAAATTATTTCAAAGTTAAGTTTAAAATTTTAAAATGAACTGGCTGAATTTAAACTTAACGACCAAATCCAAAAGAAAAGGAAGTGAGAAAAGGAAACAAACCCACCTCTGTCATTATGTTTCTGAGCCAGACATAATGCTGGCCATTGTTTGACCTGCTGGGCTCTGGCGATCTTTCTGCCTCAGCCTTCCAAGTAGCTGGAACTACAGGCACGGGCCTTTACACCCAGCTTATTTTTTTTATTGATTGTAGAGACGAGGTCTCACCACGTTGCCCATGCTGGTCTTGAGCCCCTGAGCTCAGGCAATCCTCTCGCCTCGGCTTCCCAAAGTGCTGGGATTACAGGCTTTAGCCACCGCACTCAGTCGGTGCTAGCCATTTTACAAATATTATTCAATAAAATCCAAGGCTTCGGCTGGGTTAGTAGTGCAACTCAATAAATAATTTCATAGCTGTGTGACCTTAGATTATTCCTTTCAATGTTCCTGAATTTCAGCATTCTTTTCTGTAAAATATATAACACAAATATCATGGGATAATTGAGAAGATTAAATGAGATGGAAATTTCAACCACTGTACACTTAATGTACACAGCACACTGTAACCAACACAAGCTCATCCACTTATCACTCAAAGCCAAACTCCAGAGAGGAGAGATGATGGAAGGAAACATGGTTTTATTCAAAAAGCCGGCAGACAGGGGAAATAGCCAGGCTCATGCCTCAAAGAAATTATTTCCAACGAGTGTAAAGGCTTAAAAGGGGAAACTTGGTATGGGGAACATGCTGGCATGGCACAGAATCTATATCCTGAAGGTTAATCTTGGGTGGTGGTCTGCCCTGAGACTGATGGATGTTATCTCACCTGCAGTGGGTTGTGGATCAACAGTCTAGTGACTTCCCCAGGTGGTCCTGCAGTCAGGTTATTTTAAGGTTAGCCACTGGGATTTCTAAGGAAGCATATGGTCAGATAGGCATACATGGTGAAAAGAAGTTTCTAAAACATGTTTTAAGGCTTACAGAGAGGAGGAAAAAAACACCTTTGAAATGCATTTTAAGGCTAGGATACATGGTTATAATACCACTGTGCTTAGTGTTGAGAGAGAAATCTTTAAGGACTCTCACTTTTCTGTGTTTTACAAACAAGGCACAAGCTGCCTTTGTTCTGGACTATCTCTTCAAAGATATGTGTTTAGCAAACATATTTGTGAGACAGAAATAGTTCCTTATTCCAGAGCAAAGCCAGACTTGCTTCCTGGCTGTCATAAGAGAGTCCGGATTCCTCTCCTGCAACACAGCACATTGCTTTTATCATCTGACCCTTTTCACATTGTGCTGTGGGAAGAAAAAGGGTTTGGGGACCCGATATTTAAAAATGTTGATACTGCCTACTGCTAATGCTATGAATAGAAAAATATTTTTCTCTCACTCGGGGGTCTCATGTTTTCTGCCACCATCCATGGAACTATAGTAGGAACTTGAAGTGTAAAAATCACAAACTCTTTCACAGTTCCTGACACTAAGCACTTTCTCTTAATATGATCTCATTAGATCTTGTCAATAGCCCTGTAAAATGAAGCAAAAACACTGTATGGTACAAGTGAGGTATCCTATAAATAGTAGTTATAATTCTCCTCCTCCTCATCAATCCTTGCAACAATCCTGTAAACTTAGAAACAAAGTCATCACCTTACAGCTGATGTTAGTTACAAATGGTGGGGCTGGAATTTTAATCCCTCCCACCATAACCATGTTTTCTGTGATAGGCAGTTCTATGCAAATGTACCCCAAAGCCAAGGAAGCTGAGAAGCCGGAGAAAGAGACTGACAAATCCGATTTCTCAAAAAGAAACATCCGATAGGGACTTCAAACAGAAGCCAAGTATCTCAGTAGGAACTGAGACAAGGTAGAGGATCCCATGCTGCTGCCCCCCAGACCCAGGGTTTACATACCACAAGACAGGAATGTGTAGGACAAATGAAGTCCACTACTCAGGAAATGGCAAGAATGCTATGTGTGTCACAGCCTACAATTTGCTTAAGGGCAGGATTTAACGGTGAGTGTTTTAAGTCGTTCTGACATCCGGGCAAGATTTACTGGAAGTACTTGCTAACAACAAACCAAGCAGGGCACAGTGGCTCATGCCTATAATCCCACCACTTTGGGAAGCTGGGGGGGGCGCCAAGACCCCACCAGGGGTGGTGGGACCCATCTATAGTCCCAGCTACTTGGGAGGCTGAGGCAGGAGGATCGCTTGAGTCCAGGTGTTTGAGGCTGCAGTGAGCCATCATCATGCCACCACACTCCAGCCTGGGCAACAGAGTGAAAACCTTGTCTCAGTGGGAAAAAAAAGGAAGAAAAAAAATAGACAGAGTAAAAATCTTAGAGGCATTCCCAGAACTGGGAATGCCTCTAAGTCAACATGGCAGATTAGTATCCAACATAGAGTTGCTCTAGCCTCTATACCATATCATCGCGTAACTTTAAAATCATGAACTCACTCCGTGAAGTTGCAAACGTTATATGACGTCACAATAGATATTCCGGTATTCAGTCTTCAAATATGTATTTAAACACCTTCTATGTTCCAAACACTTTGCTGATGCTGGAGGAATAAGAGTGAGTAACATGTGTTCCGCCTTTGTGAAGTTTAGAGGAGCAGACACCAAAACAAGTAAAACAAAACAACAAAACAATTACTAACCCTTATAACTGTTATGACAGAAGCAAACAAGGGACTGAGACAGAGAACTAGAGGACATGCTTTCCAAATCATAGGTTGTCAGTTAGAAATAAATTCAGTGAGTCTCAACCACCAGTTTTTGAAAAATGAAGTAGTATAGAATAGAACAGAATACATACTCAAGTTTTATGCAAATATACCCCAAATGATGGCTGGTGAAACATTCATTTTGCACAAAGGGTCATGGTACAAAATGCCTTTTTTCAGTTTTTTTTTTTTTTTTTGA
>NW_007253900.1:713376-717433 GCF_000164805.1 Carlito syrichta
TATTTTTTTTTTTTGGTAGAGATGACATCTTGCCGTGTTGCTCAGGCTGGTCTCGAACTCCTGAGCGCAGGCAATCCTCTCACCTCCACTTCCCAAAGTTCTGGGATTACAGATGTGAGCCACTGCACCCATAACAAAATGCCTTTCTTATAGGCACAGGGAATAATGTATGCAAGGGAAATGGAAAGACCTTGCTATGTTAGAAAAAGAGAAAATAATGCCCGGGAGTGGTGGTTCACACCTGTAATCTCAACATTTTGGGAGGCAGAGGTGAGAGGATTGCTGAGCCCAGCAGGTCGAGGGTGCAGTGGTTGAGAGCATGCCACTGCACTCCAGCCTGGGTAACAGTATGAGACTCTGACTCAAAAAAAAAAAAAAAAAAAGAAAAAAATTGGCCAGGCGTGATGGTTTATTTATTTATTTTTTTTTGGAGTTGGAGTCTCACTCTGTTGCCCAGACTGGAGTGCAGTGGCCACTCCCGGCCACCGCAGCCTCGCCTGCTGGGCTCTGGCGATCCTTCCGCCTCAGCCTTCCCAGTAGCTGGAATTACAGACATGCGCTACCACGCCCAGCTGATTTTTTTATTTATTGTAGAGATGAGGTCTCACTGCCCAGGCGGGTCTTGAACCCGCGGGCTCAGGCAATCCACTCACCTCAGCCTCCCAAAGGCGCGGGATTACAGGCTGAGCCACCGAGCCCGGCTGCGTGATGGCTTATACCTACAATCCCAGCACTTTGGGAGGCCGACGTGAGAAGATTGCCTCAGCCCATGGATTCGAGACCAGCCCAGGCAACTTGGCGAGACCTCATCTCTATAATAAATCAAGAAAAATTAGCCAGGCAAGGTGGCGCACGCCTGTAGTTCCAGATACTTGTGAGGCTGAAGTGGAAGGACTGCCTAGCCGAGCAGGTCAAGGCCGCAGTGGCCTTTAACGTGCCACTGCCCTCTAGCCTAGGCGACAGAGTGAAACTCCTGAAAGGACTGACCGAGAGCAGGAAACCTTTTTTTAATCTTGTTCCTAAACCCTAACACAATGATGAGAAAGTAGAGGCTATGTCTGGGAGAAATACATGCTCTAGGTAAAGACTAACTTTGCCGACTTTGTATTTTCAGAAACAGACTCCTTAAGCATGACCGGTTCCTGCCTATTGTAATTTGTCTTTTTTAGAAACCTAGACTTCTCAAGCATGACCAGTATTGACCCATTGTATACTCCGTGCATGGTGACCAGAACCCCCTCAGGGTCTCCAAGACATCCTCAAGTTGTGAATAAGGTAGTCATGGCAGTCCTGTGTATCTGATTGCAACATCTCTAGGGGAAAGGCTTTAAGCCAGGGCTCCGGGCTACGGGGTCACACTCGTCTAGCGTGTAGGCCAGCTTCCTGACTGTGGGAAGTGAACCTTTCTGAAATAAATCTTTTCTTCTTTCACCTCTTTGTGTGTTGCAAATCTTTGCCTTCCTCGGATCTCTGGTTAACAGCGCAGTGCTGCGCCCCTCCTCATCCATCCATTCACCCTCACCCTATTGGTACCCTAACAACGCCTACTCAAAAAACAAAAAACAAAACAACAACAAAAAAACCAAAGAGAGCATAAATCATGGCTAGGGTAGGATCCTACCCAAAAGAGAGAAACGCATGAATTGAGGTTGGACAAAAAAGTTAGGGTTCTGGAAGAGACATTTACATTCTAGAAGTCACTTTTCTTGATACATATAGAATGGATCCAAGGGAGGGCAAGAAAGGAAACAGAAAGACCCACTAGAAAGCTGCGGTAAGCAGTAGCTATAGGTGATGTTGGTGGCTTGGTTTGGGACAGGAAAAGAAGGGGCAAGTGGGTGTGATGTGGCAGAAAGAGGGGTTGATAGCAGTTAAAGATATTTCCTTTTGAAAGGCAAGCTGAAAGTTTTAAAGACCCGCCAGGCACCAGGCAGGTTTTGTTTAAGAAAGACCAAATGGCCAGAGACTGGCCATTTCATGGAAATGCAAAAGAGTAACTAATTCACAGACTTATCCAAAACCCCTCTCCTGAAGTTGCTGGCTTACAACCCTGCAGTTCCTGAAAACCATTTGTTCTTTGAAAAATCTGATTTTGCTGAGTATAACCTTGTAAGATTCCAAAGGAAATATGTAATCACTTAACATGACCCCCTCCCTTACCTAAACAAGGGTATAAGACCCCACTTCTCCCGTTCTGGGGGGCTCTATTTGGACGCATTAGCCCCTCAAGCCCGCTGGGATGGGATGCCACTTCCTATAATAGTCTCGGTGTCACTATCTCTCTGTCTTCCCACTACAGGTGGAGATATATTTTGTAGAATCAACAGGACTTGCTGAATAAAGGCATCAGAAGCATGCTTTAAATTTTAGTCATACCCCAATACCATGATTCCATCCTTCCCATGTCTATGTCTACGTCCTCACTCCTCTTGGAATACTTGACCTTTCCCCAAGCTCCCGCCCTACCTACCTGGCATACTCCTACATACATCCCCTTCAAGACTGAAGCCCAACGTCACATTTTCCACAAAGCCTTCTCTGACCTTTAGAGCTTTCTTCTCCAAGTCCCCTTAGTACTTTGCACAGGCTTCTAATGCAGTGGTACGACATTCCTTGTAATTCATTCCTTCATTCCTAAACTAGCAAAGGGATGCTCAGGAGTAAAGGTACTTAGTACAGGTTGAGTCTCCCTTATCTGAAATGCTTGGGACCAAAAAGTGTTTCGAATTTCAAACTTTTTCATTTTTTTGTAATATTTGCTTACTTACTTTTTGAGCGTCCCTAATCTGAAATGAGCATTTCCTTTGTGTGTAATGTCAGCACTCAAAGCACTTCAAATTCTGGAGCATTTGGATTTCAGGTTTTCAGATTAGGGATGCGCAACCTGTATTGCGTGTATTTTTATTTGTCCTCAAGTTTCAGATCATTCCCCAATGACTCCAAATTCAGAGAAATATATATCTGCATCATTTATGTTGCCATGTAAATCCATTAAGATTGTTTAATGACTGGATTGTGCTTCCCTTCACAAGCTAAACAGCATAATGTACAGGAAAGATCTGATTTTAAAGTTCAATTTCTCTTCACAAGCCAACTTTACAATTCATTGACGATGTAACTTTGGGTAGGTTATTAAACCTCTCTGGACCTCAAGTGGCTCAATTGAGTTAATACATCTATATCATAGGGTTGCCAAGGGGTTTAAATGTGAACGTAAAGTAACTAGCATCAATGTATACTCAATAAATGCTTGTCTGTTTCTTCAACTTACCTCCTTTACAAGACACTATCTTGACCTAAGGGCTGAGACGGGAAACTACCCCTACACACAGCTTGAGGTTCAAAGCTACCTACCAGATAGTTTACTATCTACATTAGCATGACGTGATTCATTCTGTGTCTTCATTAGCATAACTTTACTATTCTAGGAGACACCTGCCCAGACAAACAACTTGATTGCTTATTACACTTTCTGAAATATCTCATTTCTTCAACAGAAAGCATCAATACTTTATGGCCTTGATTCCTTTGCCTTGCTCTTCCTACCAATTTTAAACTGCCGTATCCAAATCAATATCTAATCCTAATCAAGCCATCTCCCCCTACTGAGAAACCAACCTTAAACCATACTTCAAATCATCAATAAACTCTAACCTTGATTTCTCAGTTCAAGACACTATCAAAGATCTGAAGAAGTGGTGTTCTGCCTTATCCCAGTAAGCAATAAACTCATCTTATACCAAAAGGTCTGTTGCTGATATCTGGGGACTTATCATTAGACAGGGCAGTGCATCTACAAGCATAATGAAAAGCTGTAAGGATTTCCCCCACAAATGCCTAAGAAATACTGTAAAAATGAGCAAAAGTAAATTATATACCAGGCAAAATATGTCCACTAATACATCCATTAATAAAAAGAAAATGGGTTTGTCAAAAGCACAATAGACAGTTCCTTGAAAAATTCCATAAGTGGCCAATGAGTCTTAAAAATTATTTTTATGAGCCAGGCTCGGTGGCTCAGTCTGTAATCCCGCGCCTTTGGGAGGCTGAGGTGAGT
>NW_007253900.1:717683-719397 GCF_000164805.1 Carlito syrichta
GTCTGGGCGACAGTGAGACTCCAACTCAAAAAAAAAAAAAAAAATTATTTTTATGAATTCCAGGAGTCTTTGTTGTTCTTGTTGTTTGTTTTTTGAGACTGAATCTCACTCTGTTGCCCAGGCTCATGACTCACCACAGCCTCGACCTCCTGGGCTTTATAGTGATCATCCTGCCTCAGCCTCCTAAGTAGCTGAGATTACGTGCCACCACATCCAGCTAATTTTTTCATTTTTTGTAGCGACAAGGGGGCCTCATTTTGCTGCCCAGGCTGGTCTCAAACTCCTGGCCTCAAGTGATCCTCCTGAAGTGCTAGGATTACAGGCGTGAGCCACCGCACCTGGCCAATTCCAGGATTATTATATTGCAATTTTGTATGCCCTTCCTCACTACTGAGTTGCTCAAATATGACTCTGAATCAAGAAAAACTGGATCTCAGGTAGCTCACGTATCTTTGGGTGTTACTAAAAATAATTCTAGGATGAGCTGCCTAAGTGATTCAAGAGAAATAACCAGCTTTAAAATGAGAACCTTCTGAATGGCAATTTAAATCCATCTTCAGCTTCACTCATTTCTATGAGGTCCAATCATGGTCTAATGACTTTTCAACCAAGGAAAGCCTACAAAGCTGTGGCCGGAAGGAGTGAGGGAAGCACCAAGTGCCTTCAAGGTTTATTTTTCACCCTAGGAAACATCTCGGCCGACCGACCCTCCGCAGGATTTGCCGTTGGCGCTCCAGCCGCTCCAGAGAAGGGGGGAAGGTGGCAGATACAAACAGGATTCCGTGGAACCCGCCTCCCGCTCACTGAGGACAGGCCTGCAGGGACCAAGGGCTTTGGGGTCCACGGCTCCGCGGGGCCCCTCCTTCTGCCCGCTCTGGGATCCGTACCTGGCAAGCAATGGACCGCCGAAAGCCGCACGCCATGTTTGGCTCCCGGAAGTGCCAAACTCCGGGATCTCGCCCCGCCCTCCCCGTAAGCCCCGCCCCCGCGCGCCGGAAACCCGCCCCAGAGGGGGACGCCAGCCAATCAAGGAGCCGCGTGGCCCGTCCCTGACCTTTGCCCTGCTGCCGCGAGGGCGCGCGGGAAATCCCGAGTGCATCTGGAGCTCGCGGGGCCGCTGAGACCATGGCCGCCTCCTCGGTGTCTAAGGTATGTGGGGTGGGCGCTCACTGTGGTTCCCTGTCCCCTCCTAGGAGGAGGAATGGAGCGGAGGCCACACAGGCCTTGGTCCCCTGGCCCGAGGGAAGGCGGGGAGGGGGCGGCGGACTGAGCTGAGGCGTCCTTGCCCCCAGGTCCAGTGCAGGCCAACTTTGCTTGCGGGGCGAGGACGCAGGTCTGCCTTGAGGGGCGACTGGGAGGAGTTTTTCAGCTCTGGTGGGTGGAGGTCGGAGGTCCAGAGCATGTGCCCCAGGCTTTCCTCTCTTTTCTCTCGTAAATATTTTCTGTTCGCCAAGCACTCCGTTAGGTACCGAGGTTGCTAGGGTACGGACCGATCGGGTGAGGGTGGAGATGCGCAGGGAAGGCGCGCAGCACTGCCGGGCCCGGCAAGCCGGGGATGCCGCGCTGGGAACCCGGAGATCCGAGTGGATGCAAAGCATTGCGCCACACAGAGGTGAGAGAAGAAAAGATTTATTTAAGAAAAGTTCACCCCCCACAGACAGGGAGTGGGCCCACACTCTAGGTGAGTGTGGCGGCGTAGCCCCCCAGAGTCCTG
>NW_007253900.1:719446-736562 GCF_000164805.1 Carlito syrichta
ATGTCCACTCACATTATCATAGCCCCTAGAGAAGGGCGTGACAAGGATTCTAATTCTCCTGCACCTTCTCAAACGACGTTCCTTAGAGCAAGTGGAGGGTGCACCTCCCCTTATCTCCTAGGCATTCCCAGTAGGTAGGTTCGGGGGGGGATCCTTGACTTCCCTGTAGATAGGGCCCAATTTACTGGAAGATTGAATCCCCTCCTGCTCCCCTTCTGAGCAGTCATAACTTTTGTAATTACAAGTTACGTGACTTCTACAGTCCTTGCCCAATGCATAATGTCTTAGGCCATGTAAATTTCCTTTACTCTAGGCAAGCTTGATGGCCACTATGAGATACCTCAGATACCTGGAAGTCTGTTTCTCAAAAGACAAAGTCGGTAAAGTTAATTATACCTGAAGTGTGCATTTCTCCAAAAGCACACCTTCTATTTTCTCATCATTGTGTCAGAATTTAAGAATAACATGAAAAATGGCTTCCCACTCTCGGTCTGTCCGTTCAGATGCCATGGGAAACAAGACAGTCTGAAGTCAAGAAAGACGTTAAACCTAGATAAGCTGATGATCACACGTTGTCCTAGGTGTTGACAAGGATAAGCTCTGAGTGAAAACGGTAAAGTAGGGAGAACCTAATATTGGTCCCAGGGGTCAACAAAGACTTTTTGGAGAAAGGGACCTTTTGCTACTACCTGAAAAATGCATAGAAGGTAAACAAAGGATTTGGGGTGTGAGAGCAGAGAAAATAATGTGTTCTTTGACCTAGAATATAGCAATTAAATGGCATGTTAAGGGAACTGAAAGTATAATCAGAGCAGGAGCGTTGTGAAAAATAAGAATGAAAAAGTGATGCAGATACATGTCTGTGGTGGGGGGGATCATATAGCCCTCATAGGGGACTGCCTAGTTGCCAGGAGATTACAAGACTTAATATTGGTAGGACAATAAGCCCTAGAACTGTATTGTTCAATGTGGTAGCCACTAGCCACATATCGCTATTTTAGTATTAATTAAAACAAAGGTGGCCAGGTGTGGTGGCTCAAGCCTGTCATCCCAGCACTTTGGGAGGCCGAGGTGAGAGGATTACTTGAGCCCACGGGTTTGAGACCAGCCTGGGCAACTTGACGAGTCCTCATCTCTACAATAAATCAAAAAATTAGCCGGGCATGATAACGCACGCCTGTAGTTCCAGCTACTTGGAAGGCTGAGGTGAAAGGATCACCTGAGCTCAGCAGGTCGAGGCTGTGGTGGCCATGAGCATGCCATTGCACTCCAGTCCAGACAACAGAGTGAAACTCCAACTCAAAAAAAAAAAAAAAAAAAAAAAGGTAAGGTAAAATAAAATTAAAAATTTAGTTTCTCAGTCGCACTAGCTGCATTTCAAGTGCTCAATCACCAGTTGTGGCTGTGTCTACCATCTTAGCACAGATATACATTTCTATCATTACAGAAAATTCTGTTGGACAGTGCTGCTCAGGAGTAATACCTTTAATTCTAAACCCCTGGAATTAAACTGATGAAGGTGAAAATGTAGATGAAGCTACAAAGAAACGTCTCCCTGTGTTAAAATAGTGGATTAATGAAAACAGCTGTATCATGGATCTGATTTTTTTTTAGTCAGAGTCTCACTCTGTCTCCCAGGCTGGAGCACAGTGGCACGCTGATGGCCACCGCAGCCTCCACCTGCTGGGCTCAGTCGGTTCTTCTGCTTCAGCCTTCCAAGAAGCTGAAACTACAGGCACACGCCGCCACATCCAGCTAATTTTTTTTTTATCGTAGAGATAAAGTCTCACCATGTTGCCCAGGCTGGTCTCAAACCCCTGAGCTCAGGCAGTTCTCTCACTGCCTCTCAAAGTGCTGGGATTAGAGGCATGAGCCACCACGCCCGACTGGATCTGATTTTTACTGAGAAGCAGTGCTTTTCAAGACTACATCTCAGTAGTCTTGAAAACGCTAAGGTTTAAGATTACAAAGGACTGGCTGGCTGTGATGCTAAGTACAAATGCTGGAAGAGATTTAACTGTACAAGTATTGTCATTAGGATTGTTTTTTGTTTTGTCCTGGTTATAAAGTTTCATAGTTTTTGATCTGCCCTTTATTCTTGTTTGCTGCATAAACGCCTTTTTTTTTTTTAATGTGTCTTGCAGAAAGTTTCTTTTTTTTTAGGAAAGCATTTTTGGCATTATAACAGAAATGTCTGTATTGAGATGATTATACAGTAGACTTTACATAAATAAGAACCTTTAAGAACTATTTCAGGCATTCACAGAATGCCAGCTTTATTTTTTTTAACCTATTTAAACATTTTTATTTCTCTTTGCTCATAACATTTCCTGGCTCTTGGCCCTCCCTCATCTCCAACACTGTCACTTAACCAGCAGTTCAAAGTGGTTAACCATAACCATATTACTAACGCTGCCTTATATTGTAATCCATTCTGGTCACTCTTCATATCTTGCTCCTTTGAAGCTTCTTTTCCATTGCTGAATTGCAGATGGATATAGAAAGGAGGCAGAGACAAGCTTGTCATAGTTCTAAATATGTGTGTGTATTTTACGCAGTTCTACTAGTTGCAGATATAAAAATATAAGGCACAGTTCCTAAATTTGGAACCCATAATCCAAATGACCACTTTATATTTGCACAGCTATCTTTAACACTATCCCAAGAGACTTTTCCTAGGTATGTTTCTATCATTCTTTTATTTTCCAAAGAAATAGAAATCTTTAAGAAGCTACCTATGATGCATGACTTAAGGATTAATAGAACCAATAACTTGGGGACTGTTTACCACTAATCAGATAACAATACAAAACTAAATGTAGCTAGGAAGTTACCAGGAAAATTACTTGACAAGCATTGATTTATTCTTTATACTGATTTCATAATGTATATGCTCACACTATTCCAAACATAGGGGAAACAGTTATAAATAAAATAAAGTGTGTATTCTGAAGGTGCTCACAACCTACTTGGGGATACAGGCCCATAAATAACCATTATACACAATTATAGTGATTTAAAACGATGCAAAATAAGGATGTCCAAGTATTGGGAGGTCTCAGGGAAAGGAATATTTCTGGCTAGAGTGTCGAGAAAGGTTTCCCAGAGATGAGTCTTGAGTCAAACTTTAATGAATAAGGCTTTTTCAGATGAAGAAAGCATGTAGCCAAAATGATCTATTTCCTATCAAGGTTATAGATACTTAAAATATAAAATTTGAGCCGGGCTCGGTGGCTCAGCCTGTAATCCCGCACCTTTGGGAGGCTGAGGTGAGTGAGTGGATTGCCTGAGCCCGCGGGTTCGAGACCCGCCTGGGCAGCAAGACCTCATCTCTACAATAAATCAAAAAATCAACCGGGTGTGGTAGTGCATGCCTGTAATTCCGGCTACTTGGAAGGCTGAGGCAGAAGGATCGCCGGAGCCTAGCAAGTCGAGGCTGTGGTGACTGGGAGTGGCCACTGCACTCCAGTTTGGGCGACAGAGTGAGACTCCAACTCAAAAAAAAAAATGTAAATTTTGAGGTTGGGAGAGCATCATTATATTTCACTTTTTTGACCTTCATCTTAGCGTATAGCATTAATTCCTCTAGGTTTTATAAGAACCTAGAGGTTTTAAATTTCATCAGCTTTTATTTTCTTGATCTATCTCTTAGATCAAGTCCCAAGAGCAAGATCAAAGGGCCAGGTGTGGTGGTTCATGCCTGTAATCCCAGCACTTTGGGAGCCTGAGGTGGGAAGATTACCCGAGTGCAGGAGTTTGAGACCAACCTGGGCAACTTGGCCAGACCTCGTCTCTACAATTAAAATTTTTAAAAAATTAGCCGGATCTGGTAGCGCGTCTGTGGTTCAGGCTACTTGGAAACCTGAGGCGGAAGGATTGTGTGAGCTCAGCAGGTCGAGGCTGCGTGGCTGTGAACGTGCTGCTCTACTCCAGCCTGGGTGAAAGAGTGATACACTCCAACTCAAAAAAAAAAAAAACAGCATCAAAAATGGGAATCTCCTGGGAGAGGGGAAAGCAATGGATAGTCCCCTTGTTGTTTTAGAATTTTCCTTCTGTAATTCAGAGAAGAGTAATTTGATTTCTTAGAACTTGAAATAAACAGCTTGGTTAATCAGGCTTGTCTGCTCCTGGGTTACTTTGACTACATGCTTTTTTGTTTGTTCCTTTAAAATAACACAAATTTACTATCTTGTGGTTCTGTAGTTCAGAAATTTGATACTGGTCTCAGTTGGCTAAAAAGTTGCCAGCAGGGCTGATTCCTTTCTGAGGGCTCAAGAACGAATCTGTTTCCTTGCCTTTTCTGTTTTCTGTGTGCCTCCTGCATTTCTTGGCTCATGGCTCCTTCCTCCTTCAAAGCCTCCTTTTGACCTCCTTCAAAAGTGTCATGATATTTTTTATCTCTTTCTTTTTATAGGGCTGCTTTGTATTTAAGCCAAACTTCAAGAAGAGAAAGATCTCTGTGCCAATAGGTAAGGTGTCTTAATATTAAATTTGTTAGTCCCTTACCCTCTTAAACTTTAAGAACTAACCCTAATTGAATTTTGTAACTCTTTTCTAAGCCTGGCATACTTGCTAAGTAGATGTAGCAGTTATATTCCAAAGCATCATCAGAGGGTTGGATATATAGCCCCAGGATTCTAATCTGAATAGAGATCCAAATATACCTTCAAAAAGCAAGTAGGAGAGTACATTTCCTACAAAGGATATTTGCCATTTTTAGCAGAGGTTATCTCTTTCTTTCTTCCTTTTTTTTTTTTGGAGTCAGAGTCTCACTCTGTCACCCAGGCTGGAGTTCAGTGACATGCTCGCAGCCACCACAGCCTCTACTTGCTGGGTTCAAGCCATCCTGCTGCCTCAGCCTTCCAAGTAGCTGTAACTACAGGTGTGTGCCACCACGCCCAGCTAATTTTTTGATTTATTGTAGAGACACAGACTCACCATGTTGCTCAGGCTGGTCTCAAACCTCTGGGCTCAGGCAGTCTTCTTGCCTCTGCCACCCAAAGTGCTGGGATTACAGGTGTGAGCCATTGTGCCCGGCAAGAGGTTATCTTTTTGATGATTTCTGCCATTGTTTCTTTACAACTTTAGAAATGGAATTAGGTTGCTCCTAGCAAAGCATTTTAATCCTTGATCAAGTAATCAAAACAGTAACAACTGTTTGGCAACCCAGATGGCTAACAATGGGGGGAATATTGTATAGAAAATAAGTTGATAATTGGTAGCACATGGAGAATCTAAACAAGAAAAAAGACTACACATTTGTACTTTCTAATGAAAAATGTGTAAAAATTGTTTGTATTAAAGATAAAATATGAGGAGACTTGAAGATGCTTAAAATTTTGATGTATTTCATTATATGAATAAACTTGACAAAGTAAATTAAAGAACAAAAATCATCTGAATGGAACATACAGTGATGGGCTTAGTAACTAAATGTATGTTAAATAGACTACTTCATATTTTAATTTAGGGATAAATGCTGTGCCCATCAATACATGTTGAGAAAAAAAATCCAAGGTCTTGGATCTTAGAATAATTCTACTTCCAAGAGCATAAGGTTATGGAATCATTTGGACTAGAAATAAAGGAACTTGGATGATGAGCACCCCTAACTAAGCTGTATGGTTTGACCTCTTTAACCTTTCCTAGGTCTCCTCATTTGTGAAACTAGGGGGTAGACTGGCTTATCACTAGGATGTCTTCCTTTTCTCATTCCATATCTCTAAGAGCTAACATGTAGGACTTTGTAAAACAATTAAAATACCGTGTGAAGAAATCGTGTTTTCATTGATTGTTAACAGGTTGGCCTTATAGTTTGTATTCCAAGCATCCTCTCAGTAAGTAGCCTGGGGGAAAGAGAAAAGCAGAGAATGAGCAGCCGGAGATATTCTACTCAGATCAGATCAGCTACAGATTTTCAAGTGGCCCAGATTTGCTTCCTGTTAATCTTCACATCCTTTCTACCAGTTTGTATCCTCCATTCTTTCTTGTATGTGCATAAGTCCCACATTGTTCTTCTCAGTCACTCTTTATTCCAACTCAAACAAACTTGTTAAGTTATTGGAGGAATGGGTTTGAATCACTCACAGACTCATGCACTCATGCTAGTAAGAGTGGATTTTCGTCAGTCACCCAAACACACAACTCACACTCATACGCCCATTTGGATGAGAGAGGAAAGGCATTAATTTATCTGAACAAAACCAAACAGGGATTGTTTTAAAGTCTGGTAGTTCCTTGGGATGAGGTGGGAGAAAGTGACTGTGAAAAGTCAGAAGAGAACTTTTTGAAGTGATGATAATGTTCTCTATCTTGATTGAGAAGGTAGTTGTATGAGTGTATCCTTGTGTCAAACTTCAAAATGTGTGTTTTATTTTTTATATATTATACTTCAATAAGATGAAATTATTTAAAAAATTATTGTCTTCACTTTTTAAAAATTTGTCTCTAGATATCTGTTTAATGAACAAGTTAAGAAGATTTGACTTTTTCAAACAAATCACAATATTATTGCTAGTCCCAGTGTTTATTGCACTGGTTCTCAATAATAGTTGCACTCTAGAATCACTTGAGGGACTGAAGTTATATCAAAACTATTTATTTTTATATAATTGTAGATTCATATACAGTTGTATGAAACAGTATAGAAAGTTCACCTGTACCCTTACACCAGTTATCACCAGTGCTAATATCTTTCATAACTGTAGTATGGTATCACACCCAAAAACGGATGTTGATACAATCTACTGACCTATTCAGATTTGAACTGGGAGGACTTTTTAAACATACAGGTTTATTATCTGAAGATCTTGAGACCAGAAGTGTTTTGGATTTCAAATTGTGAAATAGTTGTATATACATAATGAGATATCTTGGGGATGGGACCCAAGTCTAAACATGAAATTTATTTATATTTTATATTCATCTTATACACATAGCCTGAAGGTAATTTTATACAATATTTTAATAATTTTATGCATGAAACAAAGTTGCTTTTTGTTTTGTTTTGCTTTTTTATTTTTTTATTTTTAAGTTGGGATCTCACTCTTGTCACCCAAGGCTGGAATGCGGTGATGCGATCACAGCTCACCATAGCCTCAACCTCCTGGGCTCATTCAGTCCCGTAGCCAGCTTCCCCTCCTGAGTAGCTGGGACTACAGGCGCATACCACCACACCTGGCTAAAAACAAAGTTTTGATTGAGTTGCAGCTGTGATTCTTCACACGAAACCAAGTGTGGAATTTTCTATTTGCGGAGTCATGTTGACACTCAAAAGCCATCATTTCAGATTTTGGGTTTTCAGATTAGAGAGCAGACCCTAAACCAGACCAAAAGAATCAGAATCTCTGGGAGTGGGACTTGAGGTGTTGGAATTTTTAAAAAGCTTCTCACAGGCTTTTGAGTATTTACACTAAATCTTCAGCACTGTGAAAATTAATTCCAAGGGAAAACTTATGGTACGGTATTAAACATACCCATGCACTAGTTTTGAAATAGAGGTGACTTGAATGAATAAAATCTAAATCATCACATGATGTACATGATGCAGACTTTGAATGTTAACCTTTCAGTCTGAAATCAGCTAGATAAGAGATCTGTGCCCAAGGAGAAGATAATAAAATAATGGTCAAATGTGGAGAGAACAGAGGGTAGAAAGTATGACTTATGGTTAGAATCCAGTTTCTCATTATAGAATAGTGAGCAGAGAATAACTACATTATATATCATTTTAAGAGATTGACTTATGAACAAATTTCTTTAATGTTGCAGATTGCTACATTTACTAGAACTAGTTCAGAGAAAATTCAATACCTTTTTCCCCATTATCCATGAGGGACACATAGCAAGCAGTGACATCTGATATCATCGGCAATGCAATTATAACTCATAAAATCGCTAACATTTCTTGCTAACGTTTACTATGTACCAGACTGTTTTAAGAATTGTACGTGTGTTAATTTGTTTAATCCCCTCGGCAAACTGTGAGGGATGTATTGTCTCCATTAAAATATATGAGGATATGCAGAGATAGAATTTTTTCAATGTTAAAATGTTAGTAAGTGGTACAGCTGAGATTTGAACTCAACTTGATTCCAAGGCGCGTGTTCTAACCATCATTTAATACTTCCTCTTGAGCCTTGTGCTGTGGCTCAGGCCTATAATCCCAGCGCTTTGGAGGCCAAGGTAGGAGGATCACTTGAGCTCAGGAGTTCAAGATTAGGCTGCATAATATAGCAAGACCTCGTTTCTACAAAAAAAAATTAAAAAATTAACCAGTCATGGTGGTGAGCATATATAGTCCCAGCTACTCTGGTGGCTGAGGCAGAAGAATTACCAGAGTCTAGGAGGTCAAGCTTCAGTATGCCATGATCGTGCCACTGCCCTCCAGCCTGGGTGACAGAATGAGACCCTGACTCAAAAAGAGTAATAACAATAATTGCCTCTCATAATATGTCAAGTTTTTATTTAGAACTTTTTGTGTTGAATTTCAGCTACGAGTTATAAGGATTTATTTTGCGTATAATTGTATAATTTGAACTTTACTTTAGAAGTTTGTTAGGTTTTTTTTTTCATTATGTGGATCTAACGCCAACAGATAGTGCTGTAATATAAAAATCGTTGAGGAATTGACCCTGATTGTAAGACAGATGGAGTAGGAATGAGGAAAATATATCCAGATTTTAGCACTTGCCTTCACTGGCTTCAATTCTTGAAACAGATTGCCTGAAGAAGTAGGAAGATGCTGCATTTTGCCCACCATCTGTCCCCTGACTTCAAGACACTTGGGCATGTACTTAAGACTAGCAACTCCCACTCCTCATTATTCTGTGGATGACTGCACATCCAAAAACCAGCTGGACAGGAACTGGGGAGAGAGAGACTAGCAGAAGCACTGGCATTGTAGGTGATGTTTACTGAAGTATCATGCTCTGAATTGAAACAGGCTGGTGGAAACCTGACAGCAGAGAGAGGTGTTTTTTTTGTTTGTTTGAGTCAGATTCTCACTCTGTTGTCCAAACTGGAATGCAGTGGTTTGCTCATGGCCACCAGAGCCTTGACCTCCTGGGCTCAGGCGATCCTAAGTAACTAGAACCACAGGCACATGCCACTGTGCCCAGCTACTTTTTTTTTTATTTATTGTAGAGGTGAGATCTCGCCGAGTTGCCCAGGCTGGTCTCGAACCTGTGGGCTCAGGCAGTCCGCTCACCTTGGCCTCCCAAAGTGCTGGGATTTAGGCATGAGCCACCGCGCTCAGCCTATCATAGAGAGCTTATAATCATTTCCTCTCAAGACTTTTTTTTCTAACCCGATATATAAATAACAGAGAAGTAATGATAACAAGTTAGAGTGCCCTACTGCTGTTGTTTCCCAATTTCTTTTCTTTTTTTCCTGAATCAGGGTCTTATTCTGTCGCTGACAGGAGTGCAGTGGCATGATCACTGCAGCGCACCACAGCCTCAAACTCTTAGGCTCAAATGATCTTCTCACTTCAGTATCCAGAGTAATAATAATAATAACAACAACAATAATAATGCCTCTCATAATGTGCGGAGTTTTTGTTCTCAGTAAAAACTCTACATATTATGAGAGGCAGTATCATTATTATTGTTGTTATTGTTATTTTTTTTCAAGCAAAGTTTAGAAAGTAAATGAGAGAAAGAAAGAGAAGATCCACCTCCCCAAGGTAGGGGAGGGGACCAAGGCTAAGGAAGCATGGTGGCCACAACTTAAAGAACCATGTGGAGAAAGCAGAGTTTAACAAAGCAGTGGCCTGTTTTTTTTTTTATTATTAATATTATTTTTGAGTCAGGTCTCACTCTGTCATCCAGACTAGAGGGCAGTGGCATGATCGTGGCTCACTGCAGCCTTGACCTCCTGGACTCTGGTGATCCTTCCACCTCAGCTACCAGAGTAGCTGGGACTACAGACGCTCACCACCATGCCTGGCTAATTTTTAAATTTATTTGTAGAAATGAGGTCTTGCTATGACTCAGCCTAGTCCCAAACTCCTGAGCACAAGCAGTTCTTCCGCCTTGGCCTCCCAAAACGCTGGGATTATAGTCGTGAGCCACAGCACCTGACCTGAGAGGAGGTATTAAGTGACGGTTAGACCATGAGCTCCAGAATCAAGTTGCATTCAAATCCCAACCGTACCACTTACTAACATTTTAACATTGAAAAAATTCTGTCTGCATATCCTCATGTATTTTAATAGAGACATTCCTTATAGTTTGCTGAGGGGATTAAACAAATTAACACATATGCAGTTCTTTATTTTCTTTTCTTTTTTCGAGTTAGAGTCTCACTCTATCACCCACGTTGGAGGGCAGTGGCACACTCATGGCCACCACAACTTCAGCCTGCTGGGCTCAAGCATTCCTTCCTCCTCAGCCTTCCAAGTAGCTGGAACTATAGGCATACGCCACCACACCTGGCTAATTTTGTGATTGATTATAGAAATGAAGTCTTGCCAAATTGCCCAGGCTGGTCTCGAACCCCTAGGCTCAGGCAGTCCTCTTACCTTTGCCTCCCAAAGTGCTGGGATTACAGGCGTGAGCCACCACACCTGGCCACTCTGTCGCCCAGGCTGGAGTGCAGTAGTATGCTCACAACCACCTCAGCATCAACCTGCTGGGCTCAGGTGATCCTTCCACCTCAGTCTTCCAAGTAGCTGGAACTACAGGCGCGTGCTACCATGCTCAGCTCATTTTGTGATTTATTATAGAGGAAAGGTCTTACCAAGTTGCCCAGGCTGGTCTCAAATCCCAGAGCTCAGGCAATCGTCTCGCCTTGGCCTCCCAAAGTATTGGGATTATAGGCTTGAGCTACTGCACCCAGCCTCTTCTTAAAATAGTCTGGTACATAGTAAATGCTCAAGAAAAATTAGCAATTTTATTAGTTATAATTGCATTGCTGATGATATCAGATATCATTGCGTGCTATATGTCCCTCATGGATAATGGAGGAAAAAGTCTTGTATTTTCTCTGAATTAGGACTAGGCTTAATAAATTTAGCAATCTGCAACTTCAAAGAATTTAATTTTTGATGTTTTGTAAAGATGGGGTCTTGCTATGTTGCCTAGGCTGGTCTCAAACTCCTGGACTCAAGCAATGCTCTTGTCTCAGCCTCTCAAAAAGTGCTGGGGTTACAGGCATGAGCCACACAGCACCTGGCCTATTTCCCAATTTGTAAGGTGTTTTTCATTATGTATTTTGTTGCAGTGTTATTCAGTACATAAAAAATTTGTGTCTTGATTTGCCACTTCAGCATTTTACTATAATTTTACTCATTATCAATGTAAAATGACTGTTTCTGTTTTTTTAAGGCTGCCTTTTAAAGAATACTTGTTAATCTACTTTGTCTCTTAGTAATATTGTCTCCTTGCTTTCTTTTTTGTTTGCTTTTTTGTTTTTGTTTTTGAGTTGGGGTCTCTGTTGCCCAGGCTGGAGGGCAGTGGTATGATCACGGCTCCTCTCGCAACCTCAACTCTTGGACTCAGGCAATCCTTCTGCCTCAGCCTCCCAAGTAGTAGGGACTACAGGTGCACTTCACTATGCCCAACTGATTTTTTATGCGAATGAGGTCTTGCTATGTTGCCTAGGCTGGTCTTGAACTCCTGGGCTCAAGCAATCCTCCTACCTTGACCTCCCAAAGTACTGGGCTTACAGGCGTGAGCCACCATTTTAATACTGTAATGTGGTTTATCATTTTACAATATGAGGGCTTCTATATAGTCTGTGGCTTTTAGTGAAATTAAAAGTCAATACTTGGAAAATAAAAACTCTTAGTCAACTATGATTAGAAGAAAATTTCCTTAACTTGAAAGTAAATTTCAAGTCCAAACTATCAGTTAACATTAAAACTTGATGATACAATACTAGCAGCAGAAATTTAACACCATGAAAACATCAGTTGTTGTAATAAAATATGTAAACAACCAGAATTGAAATTAGAAAGCTATAGAGAATCTAAAATATTTGAAGAAACCTGTGGGGTTTTTTAGATGTGAATTTTTTAACATTTTAAAGATGTTTTTTCTCTCCAAATAATCTAGAAATTCGATTTTATCAAGTCAAAATGCCAGTATAATTATTTTTGAGAGGAGACAAAATTACTATGAAATTAATTGGAAAGAATGGCTTAAGTTCTTTTGAAAAAGAGTAACAATATTCAGTATCAATGGGAGGAAGACCTGGATATTAAAATGTACTACTTTCAAAGTTACAGTAAGTAAAACAGTTCAAGACTGGTATAGGATGGGGTTGGATTCAGTAGAACAAAAGATCAAAAATAGTTCAAAGTATAAATAAGTATTTAGACTATAAGGGCATGTCAAATCAGTGGGAGAAGCATGGATTATTTAATATATGACTTTTTCAAACTGAAGACCATAGTCCATGTGTGAGTTATGAAAACAATTTAGTGGACTATGATAATAGTTTTAATAAACAGCCTGGCACAGTGGCTTATGCCTGTAATCCCAGCACTTTGGGAGGTGGAGGCAAGAGGATTGCCTGAACCCATGGGTTTGAGACCAGCCTGGGCAACTTGGTGTGAGATCTTATCTCTACAATAAATCAAAAAAATTAGCCCGGTATGGTGGCACACTCCTGTATTTCCAGCTACTTGAAAGACTGAGGCCAGCAGGTCAAGGCTACAGTGGTCGAGAACCTGTCACTGCACTCCAGCCTGAGCGACAGAATGAGACCCCAACTCAAAAAAAAAGGGAAACATTGCTGTTATATAGTAAAGATGAGTATTGTCTTCTGTTACATTTGTTTTTGTTCATTGTGTATAATAAAGATGAATATTGTCTTCTGTAACATTTGTCTTTGTTCATTATGTATATGTGTGTTAGGTTAGGATGTAAGATGTATTCCTTAATATGAACCATTGTTTAGAACGTTTAAAAACCAATACAACAAATGGTATTTTGAGAAATGGCTAACCATTTGAAGAAAACATTCTAAAAGGTTATAAAAATATATAGGCAGAATCAGTGAATGACTGAACTAAACCATGTCAATGGGACAAAAATGTAAGAATAGTAGTAATAAGAATCATTTATTGATGGAAAGTTCAAAGCAAATATATGAAGCAAAGTATACAAGGTCATAGAATAACTGCAAATAATGAAAACACGTTAATATTAAATGTATATAACTCAAGCCAAAAACAAGTAAAAACTGTTAGAAATTCAAAAGTAAATGATAGAAATGCAATCTAAAATTCAATCTATTTTAAGACCATTAAAATGCTAAGAATAAAAACTATCTAAATAAAATTAAGCATAAAGGATATTGAATATTATCTATTACCTACATTTTGGGGGGGGCATACAAAAATTCAACCCCTGTCACTTACAGTGTGACTTTGCACACAGGGTTTCTAACGTTTACTGCATTTTTTAAAAACCTGACATTTCTTTCTGTGTTTTTAGAGGACTATTTTAATAAAGGAAAAAATGAGTCTGAGGACAGTAAGCTTCGATTTGAAACTTATCAGCTGCTATGGCAACAGATGAAATCTGAAACTGAGGTGAATACTTTTTTTAATAACATTTCTCTAATAGCATAAATCTCATGTTTGTTGCTTCCCATCTTCCTTTCTACCAGTTTACAAGAGTATTGATGAAATGTGGAAATATTGGTCAAGTATATCTTGTGTATTCTAAAAAAAACCCCTTATTCCAAATATTCAGCATAGTTTTAGGTTCCCAAAATATGTTTATGATAGCTGCTAAGACAAGGAGCTTTTATGGTGCACTCTTAAATTGTTCCACTCTAACACATGTATGAAATCAAGCTGTTTCTAAACTCCTTCACTCCCTCATCCTCATATGTAGTTACCTTGTTCTTTATATTCCAACTCTGAAACATGTCTCCACTATAGCAAATTGACAGCTCTGGGGGCAACATTTTGAACCAACAACTTGTTTTTTGGCCAAAACAGTGTTTACAGTTTTTGCTTTTGGTTCCCTTTGAGAGGGCTGTACACTTTTCACCTTTTACTGCCTCCCACCAACCTCTCTTGCTTTTTATCAAGTGACTTTACTCATTCATGTATTCCATGTGATCCCTGAAGATACTGGAGTTTGTGATTTCCAGTTTGGGCCCTCTTCATTTCCTAACCTGTGTTGGCATCCTAACTGGCATCCCTAGTTCTGATATCAGACCCTTTAAGTCTGCCACTAGCCCTTACTGGAACCATTGACCAATTAGAAAAGTCCTCCCCTTCAGACGAACACAGTCCTATGTCAGGCGAGCGGTTCTCTATCCCTGCAGCTGGGTTAATCCTTTCTTTTTCTGGGTCGGAGTCTCATTCTGTTGCCCAGGCTGGAGTGTAGTGGCACACTCGGAGCCACCGGAGCTTCCGCCTGCTGGGCTCAGGCAGTCCTTCTGCCTCAGCCTTCCAAGTAGCTGGAACTACGGACACGTGCCACCATGCCTGGCTAATTTTTTTATTTTATTGTAGAGGTGCGGTCTCATCAAGTTGCCTAGGCTGGTCTCGAACCCCTGGGTTCCAGCAATCCTCTCACCTCGGCGCCCCAAGGTGCTGGGATTACAGGTGTGAGCCACTGCGCCTGGCCAGATTAATCCTTCTTAGCCCTGATTTAATCATGTCTTTACTTACGTCACACCCCTCTGTAACTGTCCCCACAGGATAAAATTCAAATCCTTTAGTAACACTATATACATATATATATATATGTTTTGGTCTAGGTCTTTGCTTATCTGTCCAGCCCCATTTCGTATCACTTCTCATACTTTTTATTATGTGACTGTGTCTGGCTCCCCAGATGGCTCTCTTCCTTACCTTGCTAACTTATTTTCTTCTAACTTTTCTTTCCCTCTTGTCACCCCCCTCTATGACTTGCTAATGCCTTGGTTCAAATATATTGCCTCTTCAGTTTAAGTTAGATGGTCCTATTCTCTGTTCCAGTGCCATCGTGGCAGTCTATACAGTGTACAAGGGGGATTAAAAAAAAACTTAATTATCTTTTGGAGAGCGGGCCCCTTGCAATAAACTCAGAATTTGTTCCTCCAGGTCAGACAGTCAACCAGAGTTTTTAATCTGGAAGTTTTGAGAAGGTTGTGTCATGATTTGCAGAAGAAATGTCTAGAGTTGTGACAAACAGGTCACTGGCTCTTCCACCATGACAAGGCACGTACCCACACCATGCCAGGTGTTCAGTTTTTGACAGAAAACAGCATGACCTCCATGCCCCACCCTCCTGAGTCACCTGAACTGGATCTGAGCGATTCTTTTTAATTTACCTGGATGAAGAAAAAGAAATGTTTTGCTGATGCGAAATAGGTGAAACAAAAAATGGCAGAGACACTAAAAGGCATCAAAAATGATAAGTTGAAAAGTGGTTTTGAACAGTGGAAAAAATACCTCAAAAGTGACTGAAGTTTAAACATGTAAGAGTCAGTACCCCATTTGCTGTGAGTAAATTCCGATACTCTTTGGGTCCCCTCTCGTATTTTTATTATAAGTGGTCCTGTCTACTTTCTTCACTTTTAGAGTGAAGGCTATCTTTCATTCAAAAGGTGGTTAGTAAATGTTAGTTGAGTGAATAAATGAAAGGGACTTTTTAATGGAGGACATCCCAAGCACTAATCACTAGGGGTTTAAGGGAAAAAAGTGTTTTATTTGATCCACCTTGTAATCATTTTACTTGTAATCTTTAAAATCGAATTCATGACAATTTTCTTTCCAAAGATAGGAAAGACATCAGATTACTGCTACTAATAATAATTCATGAAGTTTTGTGTTTTCTTTCTAGAGACTGCAAGAGGAATTAAATAAAAACTTGTTTGACAGTCTCATTGAATTTCTGCAAAAGTCTCATTCTGGATTCCAGAATTCAAGAGACTTGGGCCGACAAATAAAACTCAGAGAAATTCCAGCTGCTGCTCTTGTTCTTGGTATGTATGTATGTGCATTTGTTCATGCATGCAGGTGTATGTTTTGGCTTTTTGTTTGGGGTTTTTTGTTGTTGGGAATAGTGGGGATTAACCTGTTCTGATAAACCAGTTTTGTCTCCTTTGTTTATAAAATTAAAACAACTTTTATTTGACATAGTTTGCTTTGTATACTTTCAAAGCCAATAAAAATTTCTTATATTTTTACAGATGATCATACATCTGTAAATTTTTTGGGAGAGGGGGAGGGGGGCTGGAGTCTTACTCTGTTGCCCAGACTGTAGTGTAGTGGCACACTCACAGCTGCTGCAGCCCCGACCTGCTGGGCACAGGCTATCCTTCTGCCTCAGCCTTCCACGTAGCTGGAATTATAGGCGCACACTACCTCGCCTAGTTAAGTTTTTGATTTATTGTAGAGACAAGGTTTCACAAGTTGCCCAGGCTGGTCTCAAACCCCTGAGCTCGAGCCACCACACCTGGCCACATCTGTAAATTAAAAGGAATTGATCCACCTAGCACTCTCTTCAACTTTTTGTCAGTAGAGGAAACACATTTGTTTTACTTGTTCGTCCATAGATATATGACAAGAGCACATGAGATTTGACAGTAAACCACCAGTGTGTTAGATTTGATTTTTATACTTTTTTTGTCGTATTTTCAATGGAATGATTATATGACCCTAAATTTATTTTCCTGTGCTTAGTTTTTCAATCTTAGATTGTTTTATTATATTAATTGCTTGGGAAGGTGTTTGGATGAATTGTATATAAACTGCGTTCAGATTGCAAATTGTAAATTTCTTAGGTACTTAAATACCCATCTTTAATATCCCTTTATCAAATATTTGGATTGGAGGATAATGGAAAAAATATCTTAGCAAATGTCCTTCATTCCTTTTAAAAGCAAAATTGAACTTATTTGGGTTTTAAACATGCCCTTCATTTCACTTTTTGTGAGGATTTGTTATACAAGTTGGCTCTGAGATAAGAAATTAGTTCTCTTGTTTAATACTGCCTCTGATACTGTTAATTATTTAAAGCTTATTCCAGATGTTTGGAACAATGTTTCTCAGACTTTAATGTACCTAAAAATAACCTCCAGAAATCTTATTAAAATTTTGTTAATAGGTCAGGAGTGAGGTCTGACATTCTGCATTTCTTTTTTTTACTTTTTTTTTTTTTTTTTG